>NW_027480782.1:0-211638 GCF_051401765.1 Calliopsis andreniformis
AGAGAGAGGGAAAGAGAGAAGGAGGAGAAAAGAAAATCGCGAATCGAAACGTCGAAAAAGTCTGCTTACTTATCCGGGCTGTCTCCGAGGGAACCGTCGCGACGGGGAAACGGCGAGCAGGGCCGACACACGATGCGACGTAGAACTGCAACATGAAAAAAGAATAATAATAATAAATAATAAAATACACATATATATAATAATACATATAAATAATACAATATGTACACATATAATAAAACAATAGGATAATAATAAATGACAAATATAGGATAATATACATGAAATGAGAGTCGACCCCAGCAAGCGCGGCGACAGGGGTCGACGAACCGGGACCACCGACCGACGGGAATCAGCTGAGCGGGAAATATCGATAATTCGATATAAGACGAACAACGGACGGGAACCGTGACTTGGGGACGGGCGACGAAGGAGGTCGAGACGCGCGGCCGCGGGCAAGCGAGCGAACGAGCGAGAAACAAGGCGGGACGCGACGAGACGAGACGAGATGAACACAACGACGACGCGAACAACGACGCGAACAACGACGCTACGAGAAATCGCGCGTTCAAGGACGAGAGGGGGCCGAACCGTAACCGAAACCGTAATCGCAATCGTAATCGCGACCGTAAAACAAGACCGAACCAGCGAGAGACGCAGGGCCGACCGCGCTGCGAGACGCGGCGCGAGGCAACGCGAACGGAAGACCGAAACGAACGGCGAGGGTCGTCTGCTCGCGTGACGTCGCGAGGGGCCCCCTTTTAGGTTAGAACGACGAAATGAGAAATCGACGAACGAGACGCGGGCGCGACGATGCGTGGGCGAGCGCGAAGAGCGCGGTACAAGCGAACGCGAACGACGACGGGACGCGGGCGCGGACAGGGGATAAGGCCAGACGAGCCGTCCGCGAGACGCGAGCGGCGTCGCGGGGGCGCGACCCTCGCCGGGACCGGGCCGCGAACGAGACGGATAAGGAAAAACCAGCGAATCACGGAACCACCGACTCAGGGGGTCAGCCGCGAGCGAAACCGTGGGCGAGCCATGGCCGCGGCGGGGGCACCGACGAGCGATAACGAAGGGACGCGATGAGCGCAAGACTCGTGCAAGCACACGGTGAAAGGCCGACGGAGGCAGGAGGGAGATCCAGAAGCATTGAGCAGGCCCGGGGCGTACTGGATCGCCCCGCGCGGGGGCGCGAGCTCTCATGAGGCAACTCGCGGGCCCAGCAAAATCAGCAACTTAGGGCAACAGGGGTGACCAAGCGCGCAAGGAATTAAGGAAATAAAAGGAAATGAACGAAATAAACAACAACCAGTAACATTGAACAAACTAAGAGTCTGTGAAGTATTATTTGGGATTGACAGACAATAAAAACTTATAGCAATAAATAACAACAACTCAGGAGGAGGCCAAAAAGACCCTTTACAAAAGTCAGAAACAAAAGGGGCAGATGATAAAAGAACTAAGTATATAATAGGGAACTAACAGGGAAACAAGTGAGGGGAGGTTGGGTTGAGGGGTTGAAGGGAGGAGATGAAGGTTGAACCCAAAACTAATCCCAACCTCAAAACTCGGGAAAGGGAATAAGTACAGTAAGCTAAGAGGGAAGAAACCCGAGGGAAATAAATAAAAGGAAATATGAAACAGGTAAAAGTAAGGGACAACGGAAATAAGAAAAGTAGGAACAACAGGGAAGAAAGACAAGGACAATGGGGAAAAAGGGAAAAGGGAACAAAAGGGGAAGAAATTAGAGAGAAAATGAACAAATAATTTAACAGGAAAAGGAAACAGGTTTAAGATAGGCGATCAAACAAACATAACGGTAACGATGAATGGGGGGGGGGGGGGGGAGATATACATGTGAGGGAGGGAACAATAACAATAACAGGGCAGGGGGGAGGGGCGGGGAGGGGGCATGGGAGGGTGGAGGAAACGAATGACCCTTACAATGAATAAGAACGTTATAGGTAACTTTAAAAACTAAGCCGTTAGCAATGATAGACGTACTGACACCAAGCAAAGCGCGAACGAACCCCTGGGACATGCGAGAACTGGCTCAAACGGTCGGGTGAGCCAGGTCACCCCTTGGAATTTTCCTCAGCCTGGACGCTGACCACGGCGCTGTTGCCAGGGGAGGACTGAGGGGAACTCGCAACCCAGGCAAGCGTCCCCATTGCAAGCTGCTCCTTTTGTTCGGACAGGGGGAGGCGTGGCTCTCAGCCAACAAAGGCATGGCCCGAGATCGGACGACACTGTTAGGGATACCTGAAGAGATAGAGACACAAATAAGTATCCGACCAGACACTAGGGGAGGGTAATTCAAAACCAGTAGATATAACACTAAGACCACAAAAGGAACACACAAACCACACAAACACTCACCTTATATAAATAACCAAAAGATACCCAGGCTGAGGGGACGCGTAATTCCCCACCACCCGGACCCCTCAGATGCACACAAACCCGACACTTCAAATCGACACAAAGATTCCAAGATAGATGGACAAAAGGCGACAAATCTAAAAAAAAAAAAAAGGAAAAGGGAGAGAGAAATAAGAACAGGTAGTACAGATAGGGAATAAAAAGCAACAGAATATCAGTGGTATATATATGGGGTTTCTGAACAGGCTGTCGAGGGGGCTGACGTCACAGAGGGGGGACGAGCGGGGGTGACGTCACGACTGATGACGTCATGACTGATGACGTCATGCATTGATATTGGTTGAAAACCATGCAAAACTGTTTTACCGACGGAGAGTTGATCGATAAAAATGTAAAACTGTTTTACCAACAGAAAATCTATCGATAAACATGTGGATCTGTTTTATCGATGGAAAATTGATCGATAAACATGTGAATCTGTTTTATCGACGGAAAATTGATCGATAAACATGTGAATCAGTTTTAAAAACGAAAAGAATTGATTGATAAAATGCAAATGGTTGTTCAGCAAGAACATCGTTGTCAGTTGATTCAGACGTGTCATATGAATATAAACTGTAGCTCGTTACAGAGATTGTTTCCTCGAGAAACTTCATAGAAGAACGAAATAGAAGTGTAAGTATAGATATGCATAAAACTTCTTATTCTAATACAATGTATTATACAAATCAAATATTTTTAGTTTTATTTTTTTTTTATTTTTTTACATAACATTAATTTATTGTGTTTACCATTTATAGTGTTTGTGGAGAAAAGAAAAGAATGATTAGTGTCAATAAATTTGAACATTTTACATACTTGGTATGTATAAACATCAACGTCTTTTTCAAATTTTGAGAGAACTTACGTGATGTGATGTTTTTACAGCCTTTTATTTTTAATCTTACAGAAGAAGCTATATACCCCAATTACAGGCTACATCAATTTAAATTATCGAAGAGCTATCAGTAGCTATCGATGGAGATGGCAGAGAGATTTAATTTTACATTTGTTGTGGATTGAGGGGGAAGATGCAGACGTTTGGGGGCTAAGATGATTATTTGGAATGAATTATTATTACACCGATTGGGGAGAAGAAGAAGAATGATAGACTGTGTGCATGTGTGAAATTATTCATTTTTCAATAAATGGATTTAAAATATTTAAAAAAAAATGTTATTAAGTACATGAAATTAGTTATTCGAAATATAATAAAATTTAAAAAAATTATATATATTAGTTCCACTTATTACGAATTGATTGATCGAAATGTAAGCATGAAGTGGGAAGGTAGAATGTGATAGGTAATTAAATACATGACATTAAAATTTAATGTTAATTTTTATTAAATGTTTTTTAATATTATTTAAATGCATGAAATCACAATAGAATTTTATACAATATTAAATATTAGCATTGTAGACAAGAATATTTAAAGCACACGCTAGTAGTTCACAATCAATCAAAGAATCGTCGTCGAAATATTTACTGTTACATATCATATTAGCAATACATGACAAGTTCGTTTTTGGTGTGACACCATTTTGTTTCAAAACATTTACAGAATTTATAAACTGAATATTAATACGATGCGTATTTTCATATAGTTGGGACCGCATAAGATTAATACATTTTACATGATTGAATAAATTATTCAACGTTTCCATAGTGTAATATAAAGAGATATTAGCTAGACTAAATTTTATAAGCTTAACATTATGAATTTTGGTAAATTCTATTACAAATTCTTCAATCCATATTGGTGGGGAATCTGAACTCACGGATAGAACACATTCTCTAATTTCTGCACGTTTTTCAATGAGTGCATCCCATATTGGTGCAGGTAATACAAGTTGAGTGCCCCGATTATCACCAAGAATAATTTCAACGATTGATATGAGTCCAACTGGGATTCCAATTTCTAAATACTTATAGGATGTTGATGTCAGAGGGTACCTTCTTCCCAAGATACGAACAGGGCGTGGGTGTGACGGTTTGAAAGTAGAATTAGAACTAGAAGAAATCAATTTTTTTATAAGATACACATAAATTTAATATATATATTTAAGATACATATAAATTTAATATATATATTAAAGATATATATAAATTTAATATATATATTTTAAGATTCAGAGTAAGATTGATACATACTTCACATATTTAATTTTCTTAGGAGACGATGCATTATCTTCGGTTGATTCGTTGATTGGAGTATAAGATACAGATTTATTATTTTCTTCATAATATTGAGAACACATTTTGATTTAATTCTATTTATAATAACTATATTCAGGTATACAATTAATAGTATTTAATACAATTTTTCTGTTCGAAATATTTCAAAACACAATTAACTCACATGTGTGACACGAAGTTTACAGATTAAACTTTATATTTTAGCACAACGTTTAACAAAATCTCAGGCAAGTTCCCGTAAGAAATGTTTTCAGTTGGCTTCCGACCATCGCAAATATGCTTTACTCCTTCCACTTCTATTTGTTGTTATGAGCTATGTGAATGGCTCATCACATCAGTTGGGAGGCGGAGACTTCCTACTCTGATTCGTATCACTTCAGATGAATTGCATTTAATTCATTAATGATTATTATTTCTTAAATCTAACGCAGACTGCATTCAACGTTTCTATCTTCAACGTTAATTCTCCAAGTCTCCGTTCATTTCTTTTGTTGCATTGCGTTTTCGTTTATACGTTATGCAAATATTCTCATACGAATGCTATTTCCTTCGACGCATGCCGACTTTCTTGTTCGGAGTACAACTGTAGCGCCCAGCGCGTACCCAACGCTACCGCGGTCGCTCGGGCGGCAAACTCGCGCTCTCATTGGCCGGTGTTTTTCGTAAATAACTCGTTAACGAAGCCTCATCTTACATTTTCGCTAAGGAAAAAGTTGTTTCAAATCACCCCCTGAATCACCCCTTTTAAGGAACTGCGACATTTTTGTTACACCCTGTAGTGATTTTACATGTAAGGCATGCATTGGTGAAGCTCAGTGCACTTAAAGTGAATACGATATTTAATGGGGTATTTATAGCAGGTGGTAAATGTGAAAGGAAAAGCTTAAATACCAAAAACTGTGAATTATTTCGCGCATCGGATCTTGGAGAGAGGTATTAACGATGTATTGTTGAATGTACAATAACATTGTTGGAAGAATATCAGGAACGTGATAGTCGATGGGCATTATCGCGAATACTGAATTTAATAATCAATTTAAACAAGTATAATCCGATTCATGTTGGATGTCATTTCAAGCTACCGCGAGAAATACTACTTAAAAGAAGCAGTAATTTCTGTAAAATCCCATGACGATGCATGTTTCGCATTGGCTGCGTTAACCGCTTTGTATCCAGCTAAACAGTATACATTTCAGCAAAGTTCATACCCATATTATAGAACAGTGCTTAATTTTGAAGATATCGAATTTCCAATATCCATGAATGATATTAAAAAGTTTGAAACGCTGAATAATATCTCTGTGAATGTATTCAGTATCGAAGAAAGCATCAAGAAAACTAAGAAGGATCTGAAGCAAATCATCGTTCCATTCCATCTCACTAATCAGAAGAGGCATAGACATGTGAATTTGTTATACATAGAGAATGATGGCATAGGACACTTTGCATGGATAAAAAATTTGTCTCGACTTGTTGGCACACAATTCAGCAAACATAAAGAAAAGAAGTTCATTTGTGATCGGTATGTACAAACATGTAAGAACATTAAGATTTTAATTTTTATGAAGAATAAAAGATTATATATGACTACTTTTACAGATGCTTACACTTCTACAATTCCCGTGAAAGGTTAGATGCTCATGAGAATGATTGTCAGAATATGAATAAATGCACTGTTCTGCTACCCAGCGAGGATGATAAATGGCTCAAATTTAACAAGTATTGCAGAAAGGATAGGGTTTCGTTTGTGGTTTATGCAGACCTCGAGTGTGTTTTAGAAAAAATTAAGGGTAGTGTCGAAGATGAATGTATATCGCATGCATATCAACATCATAGGGTATTCAGTATTGGATATTCTGTGCATTGTTCTTGTGACGCATCATTATCATAATATCAATGTCGTCGAGATATAGACTGCGTTTCATGGTTTATTCAGGAATTAAAGAATTTCGCACAGACTGTTAAATCTATATTATCTAATAATATCTCTATGGTGCACCTAACGAAAGAGCAGTAGTGTGAATTTCACAATGCTATACATTGCCATATTTGTGAGAAACCATTCGATATCAACGAAACACGTGTGCCAGATCATTGTCATTTAACAGAGCGCTATAGAAGTCCTGCACATGTTGACTGTAATATAAATTATAAAAACTCATTCCACGTCCCGATAGTCATTCACAATTTATCTGGATATGATTCGCATTTTATCATCATGGAATTAGCTAACGCATTTGAATGTTATATTGATTTACTACCTACAACCAAAGAAAGGTATATTTCTGTTACAAAACATTTAAAAGATGTAACAGAAGAAGAATTAGGTTGTCGAAATTATATAAGATTACGATTTATCGATTCATATATATTTTTAAATACTAGTCTTGATAAATCAGCGTCTTTGCTCAGTAAAGATAAGCTAAACATTTTATACTCTAATTTTCAAATGTTATCCAAAGAAAAATTTGATTTATTGACGCGAAAGGGTGCCTTTCCATAGGAATACATTGATTGCTTTGAGAAATTAGAAGATTCGTGTTTACCATCGCGGGAATCTTTTTATAGTTCGCTGACTGATGAAATAGCATCCGAAAGCGATTACGCACACGCTGAGAACATATGGCATTCTTTCGAGATTAAAACTTTAGGTGAATACAGCGATTTGCATTTAAAAATAGATATTTTATTATTAGCAGATATTTTCGAAAATTTCCGAGAAAGTTGTATCAAGAGTTATGGTCTAGATCAGGCTCACTATTACACATTACCAGGTTTTATATAGGATGCTATGTTAAAGCATACTAAAGTTAATTTTGAATTGCTCACTGACATCGAAATAGTTTTGTTTACCGAACGGTGTATACGTGGTGGTTTGAGTCAATGTTCTGAGAGATATGCGCAAGTCAATAATAAGTATATGTTATCCTATGATCCATCGAAATCATCATCGTATCTCATGTACCTTGATATAAACAATTTATACGGATGGGCAATGTGTCAACCATTACCATATGCAGGATTTCAATGGATCGATAGTGTTGAAAATTTTGATGTATCTTCAATTGCAATTGATTCATCGATAGGTTATATTCTTGGAGTTGATATAGAATATCCACAACATCTACATGATGATCATGCTGATCTACCGTTTTGTCCAACACGTGCCAAACCCCCTGGTAAAAGACAGGATAAGTTATTGGCAACATTATACGATAAGGAGCGTTATGTTATACATTATCGCAACTTACAACAGTGTACTCAGCTTGGTCTCCGCATTACAAATATACACCGCATTCTCCAATTTAATCAATCACCATGGCTTCGCGATTATATAAAACTCAATACTCAATTTCGAACACATGCATCAAATGATTTTCAAAAAAATTTGTATAAATTAATGAACAATGCAGTATTTGGTAAAACAATGGAAAATGTTCGAAATCATGTGGATGTAAAACTTCTGACAAAATGGGATGGAGGATTTGGTGTAGAGGCAATGATCTCAAAACCTAACTTTCAAAGCAGAAGTATTTTTCCAGAAAATTTAATTGCAATTGAGTTGCGTAAACTTATGGTTAAATTCAACAAACCAATTTACGTTGGTATGGCCATTCTAGACATATCAAAAACATGTTTGTACAAATTCCACTACGATTATATGTATCCATTACACCAACGAAATTGTAAAATTATGTATACCGACACAGACAGTTTAATTTATTATATTCAATGTGAAGATGTTTATGAGATGATGAAACGTGATATCCATAGATTCGACACCAGCGATTATCCAGTAGACAATGTATATGGTATTCCGCTTGTCAATAAGAAAGTGCCTGATTTGACGAAAGATGAAAACAGTGGTTCAATAATGACTGAATTCATTGGACTTAGAGCAAAGATGTATGCTTTGAAAGTGTTTGGTAAAAAAGATGTGAAAAACTTGAAAGGTGTTAAAAACAATGTTGTAGCCAAAACGATAAATTTCGATGATTACAAACATTTTTTACATGATGCATTTGAAATAACTCGTCGTCAGTCATGCATAAGGTCTAAATTGCATAAGGTATATACTATAACAGAATTGAATATTGCTCTCAGTTCATATGATGATAAGCGATATGTTATAGCTGATTCAAATGATACACTACCTTGGGGACATTATAAAATAACATTATAACGGACAGAAGTTTCACAATAATAGATTGAAATTATTTTATGAAAATTGATTTATTTGCATTTGTTTTTTTTTATATTAATATTGTAGTAAAAACATCTTTTTATGTTTACAATACATTATTTTTATGTATCCATGAGTTGTGTGAATTATCAAATCCTAACCATTTAACATATACTTTATCATCCCTCTTACGCAATACTTTTTCCACTAAATACCCATCGGGGTTGATAACGCGTTGTAATTCATGTTCATAAAATCCTCCCGCAATAGGTTTTCCACATGAATCTTGTAGCAGATAAGTCACAGGATCAGTTATCTGTATTTTGATTATCTTGAACACTTCAGCTGTCCAATTTGGTGTATATCCGTTGTCGAAAACGGTTTTGTATTTGCTGATGCGTGCAGAGTCACCAACCTTGAATCTCGATGGAGCAGCAATCTTTATATTGTTATATACTGTGTTCAAAAGCTTATTTGCAATTGTTGGGGTAACATCACATGGCCACATTCCAATAGTTCTATGTTTTCGCATATTGTATTCAGCCACAAGACTTGGTAATGCATCGATCCATCTATATGTTCCATTGAGTGTAAACAGTTTCCACATATGATGTTTTAAAGTACGATTACAACGTTCCACGATGGATGCCTTCATCTCTGAATATGTTGAATAGTGATTAATATTGTTTTTTTAAGAATCTCTGCATTGTAAAATTCTTTTCCCTGATCGGTTTGTAAATTTTTTGGACATCGATCTCGAATTATTTTTGCGAATGCTTTGGCTACTTCGAAACCATTTTTTGTTATGAGTGGTACAGCACATGCATATTTGCTTAATGCATCTATAACTGTGAGTATGTAATGATAACCTTCATTGAATCGTGAGTATGGAAGCATCTCAACCACATCAGCTTGCCACAGATCATCATTTCCATGTACGATAACACGTCTGCGGGGGAAATTTCTTCGTGCTGACGCATGCAACTCCTTTACAAGCTGTTGCTTTTCGAGGCTATGCTTTTCCTTAGATTTCATTGATTTTTACATTGTTGTTACTGCTGTGGTCTGTTATATAATCTTCCTCTTGAGGATGAGGGTTTAATACTTGCAATACTTGTCGAGCATCATTTTGTAGTATTATTAAATTGTTCTGAAATGTAGCCAATCTTTGTTCAAATTCCTGCTGTATCTGTTGAACATTATTCTGTATTGTTATCACATTGCTTTGAAATGTGCTCAACTTTTTCTCAAATTCCTGCTGCTAAATCTTTAAGATTGATATGCATTGTTCCAAGTACTGTTTATTGACTGCAACTGTGTTGACCTCTGGCTGTGCAACATTTCGAATTTTGCAGTATTCTGCATCAATGTTGGATCCAATCATGCAGAGCGCATTATCGCGTATATTATTTCGAAACATGCTACTCCATTTATAGTACTCTACAGGTGAGGTTTCATACTTTCTAAGTGATATCCCAAACTTATTGATTGACATTTCGTTGTGAATAAATCAATTATCAGCTTGCAGTTTAATTTATAATGAGACCTGCCTCGCGAAGTTCTTCGATAATCGATAGAAACTCGGTGTCATGTGAATTGTTACCCGCTTGACGCGATGCTTCTAACAAACGCAGGTGATCTACTAATTCACTTGGATCATCCCAATGTATATAATCGAGTTGGTTATTGTTTACTGTCATAGCATTTGGCATCTGCTTGTTAACTGTTATGACATTTGGTGTAGTAAGTTCAAATCCTCTACCTGTTCGGCTCTTAATTGTATGCGCAAGTAAAGGAGCAATTATATGTTTATATTTATAACCTTTGTTACCCATTATGGGGCTTTGAGAGTTATGATCACGCTTGGGTGCATTGGTTGCCATCAATATGCTCTTGTATTTTTGCTTATCAGTATCAGTGTACACTGCATCGTCAGGAATTCTCATAAAAATTAATTCATATAAACCTTGTGTTCTAATGTATTTTTCACCATCTATAAATATATTGTCATCCTTGTCTATATAGAATTGTTTGTCGCCAAGCATTGCATCATTATCTTGGAAATGTACACCATATACATATTCTATGGCCGCATTTTTATCACTAGTTAAAAGTGCACCCATGTATTTGATACCTAATGGGCCAAAATAGCTATGAAGTGTTTCTCGACCTATAGATGTGTGTAGCGGCAGTCTAGCTGATGTTAAAATCGATTCATTAGTAGTTTCAAAAACATCATCATCATCGATAGTCGACGGTTGCACCACCGGATCCACTGATATAGAAGAAATCGATGACTTGGTTCGTATAAAATTTTTTCGTTTCGATTGAATTGGTGTAGAGGTCATGAATGATTTATCCGATGAATGTTTCCGTTTTATATTATTCACTTTTAATTGTACAGGTGTTACAGCGTCCATTGCAGAGATATTTTGCACAATCTGTTCATCAGCTTCCATTGTAGAAGTATTTTCCACAATCGGTTTTAAGGGGTCGACATGTGGTTTAAAATATCTGTTCAATGCAGCATCTTCATCCATCTTGCCTGTTTTCAAAGCTCGATATTTTTTGCGAATAGATTCACTTGCGTTAGCAACTTCCTTTGCAATTCTCTGACGGTCCTTAATATCTTGTCTATCAATCATTGTTTGAACAGAAACGTTCTTCTCGCACGGCGCGACAATGAACAATTGATTGTATTATGCTATTGCAAATTCATTAAATCCTCTCCTGTAACAAGAAAGTTCATTAGACATCGAGCTATCCTTATCGATCACAACAGAACCATACTTCTGTTGCAAACAACTACGACACAATGCTTTAAAATCATCAAAAGGCATGTTTTAATTTAGTACCATCCTGTTTAAACAAAATCAACAGATTCGCACTATCGCGTATAGGATGTTTGGGAATTTTTGATTGCGTTTGACAGAGATAGAAACAGTCTAGCTTTGAATGTCTCCCCATTGAAAAATACTCTCTTATCGTATCTTGTTTGTCACATGCTAAGTCATCAAAAATGAAAATTGAATTTGGAAGCGATTCCTGTGGCGAAATAACATCGCAATTGTTTGAAAATTTAAAATAACCAATTTCATCTATCGATGCCAATAAATTCTCCAAATACTGATATTTCGGCTGCTGCAGGGACTTTGAATAGACGTAGACATTCTCAAATCGTACACCATAAGGGCTTTTTAATAAACTTATTAACACGTTGGACATCCCACAATTGGATGGACCACAAATAATTCCACGTATAGTGTTTGGTAGCATATTACCATGTCCGTATTTCATGTTGTTGCCAATTATTTGAATTCTATTGTCGAAATTTTTTACACGTATAATCATTGCTTGTCTCACGAACCGCATCTTTTCAAGATTCTGCAACATTCGCATCCATGGCGCTCTTATATATACATGCACCAAATTAAAATTTGTTCAGTAGTCAAAATGTTTCTCATCATATCAGATGACATCAACATTCATGATTTAACCTCTGAACAGTTGAAATATATACCAAAGAATATTTTATTGCACAAGTTTGGTACATATATTGACAATTTCTGGGATAAGCTTCCGGAATATATAAAAGCTGATAAGGAGGCTCAAGAATATCGCCGGTGTTTGAAACACTACAATCGTCCTTGGCAGCAAACACATATTGATGGTCCAGCACCACTGATTAAAAGCTGTAGTGAATGTCTTCGGCAAAAGTAAAAGCTGGTTGTGGGTTTTTGAATCGAGCAATAAACGCTCTTCCCATTGAGTTGCATATGCCTGGATATCAATTTTGTAGCCTAGGAACTCATCTTTCGAAGCGATTATCAAGAGGTGATTCAGGCATCAATCCCTTGGATGCTGCATGTCGTGAGCACGATATTGCATATTCGCATAGTAACAATCTAGGTGAGAGACATACAGCTGACGATATACTCGCTGACAAAGCGCAAAAACGTATCACTGCAAAAGATTTGACTCTGAGTGAAAAAGCTGCAGCTGCAGCACTTTGGGCTGCTATGAAAACTAAAATGAAACCTGGAATGGGAATGAAAACAAAAAATAAGTGCAAATATAAGACTGGAACAAAAAGAAAGCGGATACTTCCAGTTGCAAAACGTGGTTGTATTTTACCTATTTTATCATTGTTACGTGTTCTGGGCTCACTAGTTGGTGGGGCAGCGGAGGTAGCTAAGGAGATAAATGATAAAAAGGCTACGGAAGGCCAACTGGAAGGAATGCAACGTCACAATCGAGCTATGGAAGGGCGAGGAGTTTATCTCGCTCCGTATTGTGCCAATTGTGACAATTGTGCCTACAATTTCTACAAACGGTTGATAGTAAATTTAAACGTTGAATCTTTGTAATCATAATTTAGTATGAATTGGGCTGTTTCTTGAAACATGTCGATAACATTTAGATTAAGTGGTAAGAATAACATTCTGGCGGTAAGCTAATTTCTGCCTGTAGATTTGAGTGATGATACTTATGAGCTTGGTCTAACAGCTTTTGAAACATATAATACGATACCAAATGTGAATTCTTTCCATAACACATTTTACTTTGATAAGGATGACAAAGCAATAGTGATTCCCGATGGATCATATCAGTTGTATGCAATAAGAAAGTATCTGAATCGCGCAATTATGCAGACTACTCGTCGTCTAATAATTATGTAAAAACAGATGTATCTAAAATGGATATCAACTTTGACATTAATGATGATGATAACAATGTCTATGATAATTTATTAATTCGGGCTAATAACAATACCATGAAGAGAGAAATAAAGTGTGCTTATCGAATAAATTTTACCAAACCTAACAACATTGGTTCATTGTTAGAATTCTCATCCACTCGCGCTTTGAAACAGAATCAGTGGCATGAATCGGATAGCCCAATTAATACCATGGATATAAACATTATTCGAGTAGAATGCAATATAACTGCTGGCGCATACAACAATGTGCAATGTGCATTGATAAGTGCACACATACGATACATGCATTCTCCCCAAACGTACCACCTGGATATGGAATATCAGAAACGCCTGCTCAAGTCATTTACCTTCCGATCATTGCACGGAATATTACGGATATATCAATACGCATCATAGATCAGACTGGACGATTAATTGATTTTCATGGAGAAGAAATTACAGTAATGTTACACATACAGCGACGTCGATAATACATGTATTACATGTACTACATGTACGTCAAGAAAACTACCCGAAAACTGGTTCCTTGCACAATGTTCTGGGGTAAGTGCCGTGGGGTTTACATAGTCCTCTTACCAAAAGGCATAGCCTTCCCCACTTCGTGGCAAGATCCTTTAGGAACAATATTCCCATTCTTTTGCAATACGGTATCGGACCGCTTGCCTTCTCTAAACACTCGCTCTTCTTTTAAACAGTCACACAACACCCGGTAGCTGGGAAGTCCAACGTAACCATCAGCCATCGGTCGCCAACGGGACTGTTTAGTCTCATGCACCCTCAATTAGCCACACGTAAACTAAGACCCTATCATAAATCCATCAAAAACCAGTCATCATCTGGCCATCCTTCTCAAATTCTCTCATAAAAATACGTTGACGCTAACATGTAAATGAGATGTTTGTATTCAACGAAACACGGCATCAAAAAACGTTTTCCTTTACAAATAAGACTGCATACGACATTAAGGCTTCCCCTAAATACATTGAAAGGAAAAAAAAGAGAAGCTAAGTGCAGTGAATATCGCATTTTTAAAATCATTGGGATTCATTGTGCATAATTATTAAAAAACAGTGAATATTTTAAATATTGCTGAACAACCCATGTTCGACGATCATATCGTCAAGCTTGAAACTCATACATACAATCCGTATGCTAACTCGGCGTTTGGATATGACGATGAGATTAGAATACCTATACATCAACAAGATCTATACGCATTGCATGTGAGAGTTTTCTAAACGTGGAAGGCAAGGTGGTGATAAAACATCGAAATCATGAATCAATTATAAAGTTGGGAAATAATTGCATAGCATTCATGCTTGACGAAATTCGATACGAACTGAATGGTGTGGAAATTGATTACAATAGAAACGTTGGAATAACTAGCACACTTAAGAACTACATATCATTTACATGCGATGAAGATAAAATTATGAAGAATGCCGGATGGAACATTAGATGGAACGATGAGAAGAATGTAAAATACCATTTCAATTTTTGCGTACTACTAAAAAGTTTATTGGGATTTTGTGAAGATTATAAACACATAGTAATTAATGCTCGTCACGAGTTCATTTTAATACGATCACGCAATGATAACAATTGTCTTGTAGGATCTTTAATGCTAGAACCTGAAATCGAGTTATTTAAAGTACAATGGCGCATACCACAAGTGATATTGAATGATATTACTAAACTATCATTACTACATGCTTTAAAAAGTGGACGAAATCTGAGCATGTGTTTTCGTTCGTGGGATTTGTATGAGTATCCTCTATTACAAACACGACTAAGCATTCTTGGTCTGTTAAAACGGCTACACAATTGGAAAAGACGCGATATGTAATTTTTGCTTTGCAAACTGGTAAAAAAAATGTAATGAGTGAAAATGCTACAGAGTTTGATAACGGTAAGCTATCCAACGTGAAAGTTTATCTCAATTCAGAATTTTATCCATATGACGATCTAAACACTGATTTCAACAGAAATAAATATGCTCTTTTGTTTAACATGTATATACATTTTTCTAAGGCTTATTACGGATGTAGCAATAGACAAGCGTTTCTAACGATTGATGAGTTTCTACAACATGGTCCTCTCATGGTGATTGATTTTTCGCACCAAAATGATTCATTCAAGAACAGTACTGAATATGTGCGTATAGAATTTGATTGTTGTGAAAATATTCCCGCAAATACTACAGCTTATTGTCTTATTCTACATGATCGCGTAATCGAGTACAATCCCTTAACAAATATTGTATGCAAAATAAACTAATAAATAAGAGTAAAAACATGTATTTTGAACTATTCAATTATTAATTTTGAATGTTTAAGAGAAATTGCATAATATATATGTATTCATTTTATCAAACCATATATTTCTTCTTCTTCTATCCCTCCCCCATTTCCTTTAACGTAATAGTAATAATGATTTAATTACTTTAATGTAATGATTTAATTGCTGTGCGATATAATTCCATTGTTATTTAATAACAATTTGAAGTATATAACATTAATCATAATAAATCATTGCACGATGTGGTTTAATTGCGATTTGATATATAGTTCAATCATCTATCACCTATGGTTCAGTTGTGGATCGATATGGTACAATCATGGTTCGGTTGTAGATCCATGCGGTACAATCATGGTTCAGTTGAGGCTCGATGTGGTACAACCATGGTTCAGTTGTGGTTCGATGTGTTGCATTGATGGTTTGATGTAGATCGATCATTGTACAATTGTAGTTCTATTATGGTTCGATATGGATTGATCATTCTTCAATGTGGTTCGATTGTGGTTCATTACGCTTAAACCATAGGCCGATATAGATTGGTTACTGTTCAACATGATCCGACTAATGATTGATTAAAATTTTGATTACAGACCAACAATAGTGCATTATTTAATATAGTATTAATAAGATGCAGTTATGATTAGAAACATGGTTCTGATTCCTGAATATACATGTATCATACAACACATCACTACATTGTCTCTGTAGCTGAACGCTGTGAGACTGTAGAATCTTGCCATGCAGGTGACAGATAATAATGATGATCTAGTGGGGACAAAACTAGTGGGGATAGCTATATATAACGTGTGATCTGATGAAACATTGTTGCAATTCAGAATAAAAATTTATAAAAATCCAAATTATATTTTTTTACATTGGAAAGTTTCCCAAAAAAATTGGAATCGGCAGCACTGGATATCGTAAGTACTATTTTCACTTTAATTATACTTTAATTAAGCTGTAACGAGCTTCTCTCTGGAATACTTTCAGACAGTGACATTGCATTGAGAGTAACTGAAAAGATATTGTCTGAGGGTACTCCTAGCGGAGCTCGCGATAGTTTTTACTTTCTCAAGCGTCCACGCACCCCTAAATTTATACAATTAATTCTTTATGTATTTTTTCAGCTCATAAACCATTAGTTTATGAGGTTCTATGCCATCCGACGTCGGAGGCAGCAAAACATCTGTGAGGAGCACCAGGCGTATCACGCCGTAAGTACCGTTTCCGAATTATACATTTCAATAAAATACTTATTCCATTTAATTTTTTATTAATTTTCTGTATCCTTCGTTTGCTTACAGCTTATAAACTTAGTGCTTATAATGCACCGTGAAAAGCGCCGCCGCCGACAATATAATAATGGGTTACGATCCGAGGGCTAAATAGTCCGACCGAGGGTGAGGGTTTTTTGGGATATTGTTATTGTTTCGTGGACGAACCAACGGGTAATTTTGCATTCGTTGAGTGCCACCTCACGGATGTAGACGAACCAGTGCGCAAAGGTCAACACCGGGAGCCTCCTCAGGTTTTAGGTAGGTTTTCGTGGACTAACCAACATTCAACTTGGCGAGTATCGGGAGCCACTAGGGTGGAATAAAGACTGTGGACGAACTAGTGAGTAACTTTGCAGTCGCCAGGAGCCACGGGACGTGGACGAACCAGTGCGCAATGGCCAACACCAGGAGCCACTTGTAGGTTAGGAAAGGGATCTTCGCAAGGATTGCGAAGATGTTAGTATAGCCTCAAACTTTTAAATTTATATGTCTCGAGCAGTAAAGATATAATATTTGTGGGATCGTTACGCGTTCGCTTCTTATTGGATTTAGGAAAGGTTTTGATTGAACTAAGTCCAATTTAACAATCCTTATAAAAATGTATATTATTACACGTTTAAGTTTGACTCGAAGGAATACAATTGTCGATGAGTTTAAGTGTCCTGGAACTACGTCCTCTCTCTCTAGATTACGCACAGAGGTATGCGGGGGACGCGTCGTTAAGACCACGTTACAGTGAATTTATTTTACGTACTGTACTCTATGATTCTGCTCGAAGGAGAACTAATGCTCGATCTTGCTTCCAGTCTCAGCCGCATACTGAACTCGAACTGGATTGGAAATGAGCCCGCTAGACCGAGTTTCTTGGCCTTCTTATAGTCAAAAATCTATGGCAGAAATGGTGGGGACTCGACTGCATCGCAGAGTTTCCGCGAAAAGTTCAATGATATTACTTTCAATGAAGTCTATTAATTGGGTTCAACGGAAATGCCATCGGCCCTTACATGGTGACGTCCATTCGAAGTCAAAGGTCAACGGAAGGGGCTTTAAATCGAACCCTTTTATAGTTACTTTAGGTAACTCGTCTGGACTCGTAACAAATGAAATGTGTGAGTGGTATTATATATCATTAAGTTATTTATTCGGTTAGTATGAATATCGTAATACGATTTTTAATAATTCCATACATCAATAAATTAAAAACTTATATAATATTTTTTTATATGTATCAGATAATTAACTACTCCCGAAGAGGAAGAAGAATGAGGCGAATTTTTATTTTGTATTTTCTATTTCTTTCATTTTTCATTTTGTATTCTTTATTTTTTTATTTTTCATTTCAATAAAATATAATTTTTTTATTTTTGCACTTAATTACTTTAACTACCTATATCGCTTCCCCTTCCCAATAAGGTGATAAGTGTTTAAAAATATAAAATTAAAATTTTAAGGACATGTTTTAATTTACGTGGTAAATACATATTAAAAATAGTTTTTAAAGTTTTAATTAATATTCTCAATCGCCTATTACTCTAATATCTGGTATATGTCTGAGTTAAGTTCGGGTCGTGCATCATAATTGAAGCAAAAAGCAGATTTGCACTTTTATCGCCTATTACTCTAACTTGTGCTTCAATTACGAAGCACAACCGAGACTTAACGCAGACCTACACCAGACCATGCAACCATTCTTCGTCTCCCAGAAACTTATGTAATATTGATTGATAAAAATGCAAAATGATGACGATGTTCTCGTGCAGTAACCATTTACATTTTTATCGATCAATTCTTTTCGTTGGTAAAACAAATTAGCATCTTTATCGATCAAATTTCCGTCGGTAAAGCAGATTGGCATTCTTATCGATCACTTTTCCGTCGGTAAAACAGATTTGCGTCTCTATCGATCTATTTTTCCGTAGAAAAAACAGTAGTGTGTTGATTTTGACCTATTGCAGGCGTGATGCCATTAAAACGTGACGTCAGCAGGCGCGACGTCACCAAGGCGTGACGTCGCCAAGGCATGACGTCATCGAAGCGTGACGTCACCAGTCCTGACGTCAGCAATCCTGACGTCAGCAGGCGTGAGGTCACAAGTCCTGACGTCAGTAGGTGTGACGTCACCAGTCCTGACGTCAGCAGGCGTGACGTCACCAGTCCTGACGTCAGAAGGCCTGACGTCTCCCCACACCCCTCCGTGACGTTAGCCCCTTCGAGAGCCTGTATAAACAACCCAATACCCAGCTACTCACGACATACATCGACTCTAACGTGGAACTACGCATTGTATAGCACTGAAATCCATGCCTGACTAGCCTCGAAACATATTGGTGAGATACCACCGCGTTGGAAGAAATATTGCGTAATTCTCGACAAAATTAGACTTTAACGTGAAACTACGAATCACATGTCACTGAAATCAATGTTTCGACAAGTTTCGAGTCTTATTGTTGAAATACCGCCGCGTTTGATGAAATACTGCGACTTTCAATTTAAACGTCGTCTTTAACATGGAAGTACGCATTCTATAGCACTCAAATCCATGTTTACATAGTTGCAAGTCATATTTGCGAAATAGCTCCGCGTTTAATGAAATATTGCGAATTTCACGTCAAACGTTGACTTTAACGTAAAACTACGGATTATACAGGGTGTAACAAAAATGTCGCAGTTCCTTAAAAGGGGTGATTCAGGGGGTGATTTGAAACAACTTTTTCCTTAGCGAAAAGGTAAGATAAGGCTTCGTTAACGAGTTATTAACGAAAAACACCGGCCTATGAGAGCGCGAGTTTGCCGCCCGAGCGACTGCGGTAGCGTTGGGTACGCGCGCTAGATGCTACGATTGTATTCCGTACAAGAAAGTCGTCATACATCGAAGAAAATAGCATTAGTATGAAAACTGAAAGCGACATAATAAATAATACCGAGTCCTTTTTTTGTTTATCACTTGAAGTGAATTATTACTTAAAATCGAGGAAAGCTACGTGCAACGTAAAAACAGGAATATGTAAATTTCATCAAAAAATAAAGGAAGAGGAGAACAAACCTCACTTGTAGTTTGTAAACCTGTGTCACTGGGTCACTGTACCGATCCTAGTCATCGACCGTCGAAATGGTTTATGCTAGGGCACGCGTTTAGGTAATTTATGGCTTTATTGCTTTGGTTTCGAAGGAGACATGATCTCGGAGTGTCCGAACAAGGAAGGTCTGAGGTGCTTAAACTACGTGGGGCGTACAAGGAGCTTCATTGGAAAAATTCTACCCTACCAGGGGGTTTGGCACGTGTTGGACAAAACGGTAGATGAGCATGATCATCATTTAGATGTTGTGCATATTCTATATCAACTTCAAGAATATAACCTATCGATGAATCAATTGCAATTGAAGATACATCAAAATTTTCAACACTATCGATCCATTGAAATCCTGCATATGGTAATGGTTGACACATTGCCCATCCGTATAAAGTGTTTACATCAAGGTACATGAGATACGATGATGATTTCGATGGATCATAGGATAACATATACTTATTATTGACTTGCGCATATCTCTCAGAACATTGACTCAAACCACCAAGTATACACCGCTCGGTAAACAAAACCATTTCGATGTCAGTGAGCAATTCAAAATTAACTTTAGTATGCTTTAACATAGCATCCCATATAAAACCTGGTAATGTGTAATAGTGAGCTGGATCTAGACCATAACTATTGACACAACTTTCACGCAAATTTTCAAAAATATCTCCTAATAATAAAATATCTGTTTTTAAATATAAATCGCTGTATTCACCTAAAGTTTTAATCTCTAAAGAATGCCATATGTTCTCAGCGTGTGCGTAATCGCTTTCGGATACTATTTCATCAGTCAACGAACTGTAAAAAGATTGCAGCGATGGTAAACAAGAATCTTCTAATTTCTCAAAGCAATCAATATATTCGTACGGAAAGACACCCTTTCACGCCAATAAATCAAATTTTTCTGTGGACAACATTTGAAGATTACAGTATGAAATTTTTTGCTTATCTTTACTGAGCAAAGACGCTGATTTATCAAGACTAGTATTTAAAAATTTATATGAATCGATAAATCGTAATCTTATATAATTTCGACAACCTAATTCTTCTTCTGTTACATCTTTTAAATGTTTTGTAACAGAAATATACTTTTCTTTGGTTGTAGGTAGTAAATCAATATAACATTCAAATGCGTTAGCTAATTCCATGATGATAAGATGCGAATCATATCCAGATAAATTGTGAATGACTATCGGGACGTGGAATGAGTTTTTATAATTTATATTACAGTCAACATGTGCAGGACTTCTATAGCGCTCTGTTAAATGACAATGATCTGGCACACGTGTTTCGTTGATATCGAATGGTTTCTCACAAATATGGCAATGTATAGCATTGTGAAATTCACACTACTGCTCTTTCGTTAGGTGCACCATAGAGATATTATTAGATAATATAGATTTAACAGTCTGTGCGAAATTCTTTAATTCCTGAATAAACCATGAAACGCAGTCTATATCGCGACGATATTGATATTATGATAATGATGCGTCACAAGAACAATGCACATAATATCCAATACTTAATACCCTATGATGTTGATATGCATGCGATATACATTCATCTTCGACACTACCCTTAATTTTTTCTAAAACACACTCGAGGTCTTCATAAACCACAACCGGAACCCTATCCTTTCTGCAATAATTGTTAACTTTGAGCCATTTATCGTCTTCGCTGGGTAGCAGAACAGTGCATTTATTCATATTTTGACAATCATTCTGATGAGCATCTAACCTTTCACGGGAATTGAAGAAGTGTAAGCATCTGTAAAAGTATTCATATATAATCGTTTATTCTTCATAAAATTAAAATCTTAATGTTTTTACACGTTTTATACATACCGATCACAGATGAACTTCTTTTCTTTATGTTTGCTTAATTGTGTGCCAACAAGTCGAGACAAATTTTTTATCCATGCAAAGTGTCCTATGCCATCATTCTCTATGTACAACAAATTCACATGTCTATCCCTGTTCTGATCAGTGAGACGCAATGGAACGATGACTTACTTCAGATCCTTCTTTGTTTTCTTGATGTTTTCTTCGATGCTGAATAGATTCACGGAGATATTGTTCATCGTTTCAAACTTTTTAATATAATTCATGGATATTGGACATCCGATATTTTCAAAATTAAGCACTGTTCTGTAATATGGATAGGAACTTTGTTGAGATCTATGCTGTTTAGCCGAATATAAAGCGGCTGCCACAGCCCATGCGAAACATGCGTGGTCATAGTATTTTACAGAAACTACTGCTTTTTTAAGTAGTATTTCTCGCTGTAGCTTGAAATGACATCCAACATGCTTCGGATTATACATGTTTAAATTGATTATTAAATTCAGTATTTGCGACAATGCCCACCCACTATCACGTTCCTGAAATTCTTCCAACAATGTTATTGTACATTCAACAATACATCGTTCATACCACTCTTCAAGATCCGATGCGCGAAATAACTAGCAGTCATTGGTATTTAAGCTTTTCGTTTCACATTTATGACCTGCTATAAATTCCGCATTAAATATCGTATTCACTTTATGTGCTGTGTGCTTCACCGATGCATGTCTGACATGTAAAAGCTCTATACTTGTCGCACCATGAAGGAAATTACGTGGATCGATATAACTTGAGTTTATCACAACACCTGTCAATACACGATTTTCGAATGCAGTTTCTAAATCACGCAACAAGAGACCATTGTTTGAATGTCCTGCACCTTCATGCACGAAACGAGTACGCGTCACTAGTTTAAAACTTTCAAATTGTGCAATTCGAGCAATCAGAGATTGTTGAGTACCAATTGATAATCGAGGGCGTTTCGTTACTCGACAATATTGTTCCAATGACTCAAGATATTCGTTGCAATGTTCTTCCCATGCAATGTATTCATCTAGACAATTCAAACGAACTGCTTGTTCCCGTAATTCGTGTTCCGTAAGAACAACTTCATCCATGTCCATGACTTGTTAACTCTTGAATGTAACAGCACATTACATACAAATCTTTTATTTTACTTTTATATATTCTGGTCACAGTTTAAACTGGTGTCATATGTCGCAATCACGTCGCATCTGTTTGTTCGTATAATGCGCGGTGCCCTTGCATCCCTCCAGCGCGACTTCACGGGGTGTAGTTTCGTCGAAATACTCGAATTTGATTTATTAGTTGACACCAACGAGGTTCGATCTTCCGCGGTTACTTTTTTTTTGTGGAGGTGGTAGTTTCCTCTTCGGGTCGAAAAAGTCACAAGCAAATTCATGCGGAAAAGCAAAGGCATATTGAATTAGAGTAGGAGACGGCAACGAGTGTCTCGCAGTTGTGGCCGTTTATTATCATAGGTATTGGCCTGCAAGTTCAGCGGTACACCGTAGCCGAAGGTCGCAAGGGTTGTGTCGCGCTTACCGTTCAAGTCCTTTCGATGCATTCGGACGGATGAAATATGGAACTGCTCGTCGTAAAAGTAGTAATTGGGGAAAGTTTCTGGACGTTAAACATTTGGTCAACGGATGTCTCGCACAGATAGACAAACTTGTCAATGATGAAAAAATACATCGATTGTATTCCAATATAAAATAAATAATATTTTTGTTTCGATACCTGTATAAATTTGGTTGATAATCTAATATTTTTCATGGAATGCAAATATACTCTTGCGGATAAATGATTTTGTATTATTATATGAAAGCGTTGCTTTTAGCGTGCTTTTGTTGTATCAATCGTTAAATGTCGATAAATGTCGATAAATACTATTCTGTGACGGATTTAATTTTTGTTACAGTTAGTTTTATTAATGGCCAGGTTGAGGGCGCATTATGTACTAAATATCGATTATACATAGGTGACACATACACACATATATATAATATATATACACGCACACGACCACACGCACATAGCGGAAACGATGTGATCTTCGCATTTCTTTTGTTTCATGTATATAAGGATTATACGTATTATTGGGTACATTGCGTTGCGATGGAGAGGTGGTTTTTTTTATTACATTTGTACTGATTTAAGGCAAGTAAATTCATAACAATATTTGTCATTACTTTGTATTTATGTGTAAATATGCTTCGTTAAATCGCAGAAGCGATAAGACAAACCGATATGTTTTCTTAATGTATATAATTTATACTGTGTGTCTCTATCGCATGTACGATTTAGGGATGTACGCAACCTCATACGTAGCACAGAGATGCATGAGTAAAAGTGTCTAAAAGAAATCCCGTAAAGATCTATAAAAAAAATAGCGATGAGACGTTCCTGAGATGTTTGATCATTACAAATCAGTATGTTTTTAGGACGTCTTAAAAAGCATTTTCATAAAACGCTTAAATTAGATTACGTCTTCAAGATGTTTTTCGTTAATGCCTTTGATTCCGTTCTCTCTTGCTTTTATTTTGAAATGCATGTTCCTCTTTATATTATTAAAAAATATTTCTTTAATTTTAGGATTTGACTTTCTTTTCATTTTTAGAAATACTATTAAGGAGAAAAACAGAAACGATTGAGTTTGGTAAGCTTTTTTTCTTTTTTATTTCAGGGTTCCTTGAGTTATTTACAATAAGTAAAATACTCACATTTAGCTGCTTTGCGCTAATGTCGAGTACGCTTCACTGGTTGCAGATTTGAGCCTCAATGTTTCACATAACATTAGTCGATAGGCTGCATTGTTTGCGCCGTGTTTCTAGAGCAACAACCGTAAAAACGGGCGACACAAAAGTCTTGTAGATGTCGCTGTCGTTCTTGTTGTCCTTGCTTTATAATTATTATTATGATTATGATTATGGTTATGATTATGACTGTGGTTATGATTATGACTAGGATTACGATTATAACTATAATTATGATTACGATTATGGTTATGATTATAACTATGACTATGCCTATGGCTATGGCTATGGCTGCTATGGCTATGGCTATATCTGCTATGGCTATGGCTATGGCCATGGCTGCTATGGCTATGGCTATGGCTGCTAAGGCTATGTCTATGGCTGTGGCTATGGCTGCTGTGGCTGTGGCCATGGCCATGGCTGCTATGGCTATGGCTATGGCTGTTGTGGCTATATCTATGGCTGCTATGGCTATGGCTATGGCTGCTGTGGCTTTCGCTGTGGCTGTTGTGGCTATATCTATGGCTGCTATGGCTATGGCTATGGCTGCTGTGGCTTTCGCTGTGGCTGCTATGGTTATGGCTATGGCTAATACAGTTGCTATGCCTATGGCTATAGCTATGCCTGCTGACTGCCTGACACTGACACTGCTCCTGACACTGACACTGCTCCTGACACTGCTCCTGACACTGCTCCTGACACTGCTCCTGACACTGACACTGCTCCTATCACTGACACTGGTCCTGTCACTGCTCCTGACACTGGCAATGGTCCTGACACTGCTCCTGGCTCTGACACTGCTCCTGTCACTGCTCCTGACACTGGCACTGGTCCTGACACTGCTCCTGACACTGACACTGCTCCTGACTCTGCTCCTGACACTGCTCCTGAAACTGACACAGCTCCTGACCCTGGTCCTGACACTGACTCTGCTCCTGACCCTGGTCCTGACACTGACACTGCTCCCGACACCGCCAGTGACATTGCTCCTGGCACTGACACTGACGCTGCTCCTGACACATCTCCTGACACTGACACTGGTCCTGTCATTGACACTGGTCCTGACACTGCTCCTGACACTGACACTGCTCCTGATACTGCTCCTGACACTGCTCCAGACACTGACAATGATTCTGCTCCTGACACTACTCCTGACAAAGCTCCTGACAGTGACGCTGCGCCTGACACTGCTTCAGACACTGACACTGACACTGCTCCTGACACTGTTCCAGACACTGACACTGACACTGCTCCTGACAATCACACTGGCACTGCTCCTTAGACTAACACTGCTCCTGACACTGACACTGACACTGCTCCCGACACTGGCACTGACACTGCTCCTGACACTGTTCCAGACACTGACACTGACACTGCTCCTGACAATCACACTGGCACTGCTCCTTAGACTGACACTGACACTGACACTGCTCCTGACACTGACACTGACACTGACAATGACACTGCTTCTAGCACTACTGCTGACAAAGCTCCTGACACTGACTCCGCTCCTGACGCTGACACTGCTCCTGACACTGCTCCTGACACTGCTCCAGACACTGACAATGACTCTGCTCCTGACACTACTCCTGACAAAGCTCCTGACAGTGACGCTGCTCCTGACACTGCTTCAGACACTGACACTGACACTGCTCCTGACACTGTTCCAGACACTGACACTGACACTGGTCCTGACACTGCTCCTGACACTGACACTGCCTCTGATACTGACACTGACACTTCTCCTGACACTGACACCGACACTGATCCTAACACCGCTCCAGACACTGACACTTACACTGCTCCTGACACTGCTCCAGACACTGACACTGACACTGCTCCTGACACTGCTCCAGACACTGAGACTGACACTGCTCCTGACACTGCTCCTGACACAGACACTGCTGCTGATCCTGACAATGCTCCTGGCACTGCTCCTGAGTCTGACACTGCTCCTGACACTGCTCCTGACACTGCTCCTGACACTGCTCCTGACACTGACACTGCTCCTGACACTGATACTGGCACTGCTCCTGACACTGTCACTGCTCTTGACACTGCTACTGAGACTGACACTGCTCCTGACACTGCTCCTGACACTAACACAGCTCCTGTCACTGCGCCTAACACTAACACTACTCCTGACACTGCTCCTGACACAGGCACTGCTGCTGATCCTGACAATGCTCCTGTCACTGCTCCTGACACTGACACCGCTCCTGATACTGCTCCTGACACTGACACTGCTCCTGACACTGCTCCTGACACAGACACTGCTGCTGATCCTGACTATGCTCCTGGCACTGCTCCTGAGTCTGACACTGCTCCTGCCACTGCTCCTGACACTGCTCCTGACACTGCTCCTGACACTGCTCCTGACACTACTCCTGACATTGCTCCTGACATTGACACTGCTCCTGACCCTGGTCCTGACACTGACACTGCTCCCGACACCGCCAGTGACATTGCTCCTGGCACTGACACTGACACTGCTCCTGACACATCTCCTGACACAGACACTGGTCCTGTCACTGACACTGGTCCTGACACTGCTCCTGACACTGACACTGCTCCTGTAATTGACACTTGTCCTGAGTCTGCTTCTGACGCTGGCACTGGTCCTGACACTGCTCCTGACACTGCACCTGACATTGGCGCTGGTCCTCACTCTGCTCCTGTCACTGACACTGCTCCTGACACAGCTCCTGAC
Source organism: Calliopsis andreniformis (assembly GCF_051401765.1). Lineage (NCBI taxonomy): Eukaryota > Metazoa > Arthropoda > Insecta > Hymenoptera > Andrenidae > Calliopsis > Calliopsis andreniformis. The sequence continues at coordinate 27,504 of NW_027480782.1, forward strand.
TCTGACACTGCTCCTGAAACTGTTCCTGACACTGCTGCTGACACTGACACTGCTCCTGACACTGCTCCTGACACTGGCACTGACACTTCTCCTGACACTGTTCCAGACACTGACACTGACACTGCTCCTGACAATCACACTGGCACTGCTCCTTAGACTGACACTGACACTGACACTGCTCCTGACACTGACACTGACACTGACAATGGCACTGCTTCTAGCACTACTCCTGACAAAGCTCCTGACGCTGACTCCGCTCCTGACGCTGACACTGCTCCTGACACTGCTCCTGACACTGCTCCAGACACTGCTCCAGACACTGACAATGACTCTGCTCCTGACACTGACACTGGTCCTGACAATGCTCCTGATACTGACACTTCTCCTAACACTGCTCCTGACACTAACACAGCTCCTGTCACTGCGCCTAACACTAACACTACTCCTGACACTGCTCCTGACACAGACACTGCTGCTGATCCTGACAATGCTCCTGCCACTGCTCCTGACACTGACACCGCTCCTGACACTGCTCCTGACACTGCTCCTGACACAGACACTGCTGCTGATCCTGACTATGCTCCTGGCACTGCTCCTGAGTCTGACACTGCTCCCGACACCGCCAGTGACATTGCTCCTGGCACTGACACTGACACTGCTCCTGACACATCTCCTGACACAGACACTGGTCCTGTGTCTGACACTGGTCCTGCCACTGCTCCTGACACTGACACTGCTCCTGTAATTGACACTTGTCCTGAGTCTGCTTCTGACGCTGGCACTGGTCCTGACACTGCTCCTGACACTGCACCTGACATTGGCGCTGGTCCTCACTCTTCTCCTGTCACTGACACTGCTCCTGACACAGCACCTGACACTGACACTGCTCCTGAAACTGTTCCTGACACTGCTGCTGACACTGACACTGCTCCTGACACTGCTCCTGACACAGACAGTGCTGCTGATACTGACAATGCTCCTGACACTGCTCCTGACACTGTCACCGCTCGTGACACTGCTCCTGACACTGACACTGCTCCTGACACTGCTCCTGGCACAGACACTGCTGCTGATCCTGACAATGATCCTGGCAATGCTCCTGAGTCTGACACTGGTCGTGACATTGCTCCTGACACTGCACCTGACACAGCTCCTGACACTGTACCTGACACTGGCGCTGGTCCTCACTCTGCTCCTGTCACTGACACTGCTCCTGACACACCTCCTGACACTGACACTGCTCCTGACACTGTTCCTGACACTGCTGCTGACACTGACACTGCACCTGACACTGGCACTGCTACTGACACTGCTGCTGACACTGCTCCTGACACTGACACTGACACTGCTCCTGGCACGGCTCCTGACACTGACACTGATCCTCACACTGCTCCTGACACTGACACTGCTCCTGCCACAGCTCCTTGCACAGACACTGCTGCTGATACTAACAATGATCCTGCACTGCTCCTGACACTGACCCTGCTCCTGACACTGATCGTGACAAGGCTACTGTCACTGACACTGCTCCGCACACTGCTCCTGTCACAGCTCCTGACACTGACACTGCTCCTGAACCTGACACTGGACCTGGCACTGCTCCTAAAACTGACAATGGTCCTGTCACTGCTCCTGACACTGCTCCTGATACTGCTATTGACACTGTCAATGCTCCTGACACTGCTCCTGACACTGACACTGCTGCTGATCCTGACAAAGCTCCCGGCACTGCTCCAGACACTGATACTGACACTGCACATGACACTACTCCTGAAATAGCTCCTGACACTGACACTGCTTCTGACGCTGACACTGACACGGTTCCTGACACTGCTCCCGACACTGACACTGCTCCTGGCACTGCTCCTGACACTGCTGCTGTCACTGACACTGCTGCCGACACTGATACTGACACTGATCCTGACACTGACACTGCTCCTGTCACTGACACTGCTCCTGACACAGCTCCTGACACTGACACTGCTCCTGAAACTGTTCCTGACACTGCTGCTGACACTGACACTGCTCCTGACACTGCTCCTGACACAGACACTGCTGCTGATCCTGACAATGCTCCTGACACTGCTCCTGACACTGTCACCGCTCCTGACACTGCTCCTGACACTGACACTGCTCCTGACACTGCTCCTGGCACAGACACTGCTGCTGATCCTGACAATGCTCCTGGCAATGCTCCTGAGTCTGACACTGCTCGTGACATTGCTCCTGACACGGTTCCTGACACAGCTCCTGACACTGCACCTGACATTGGCGCTGGTCCTCACTCTGCTCCTGTCACTGACACTGCTCCTGACACAGCTCCTGACACTGACACTGCTCCTGACACTGTTCCAGACACTGACACTGACACTGCTCCTGACAATCACACTGGCACTGCTCCTTAGACTGACACTGACACTGACACTGCTCCTGACACTGACACTGACACTGACAATGACACTGCTCCTAGCACTACTCCTGACAAAGCTCCTGACACTGACTCCGCTCCTGACGCTGACACTGCTCCCGACACTGCTCCTGACACTGCTCCAGACACTGACAATGACTCTGCTCCTGACACTACTCCTGACAAAGCTCCTGACAGTGACGCTGCTCCTGACACTGCTTCAGACACTGACACTGACACTGCTCCTGACACTGTTCCAGACACTGACACTGACACTGCTCCTGACAATCACACTGGCACTGCTCCTTAGACTGACACTACTCCTGACACTGACACTGACACTGCTCCCGACACTGGCACTGACACTGCTCCTGACACTGACACTGACACTGCTCCTGACACTGCTCCTGACACTGACACTGACACTGCTCCTGACACTGACACTGACACTGACAATGACACTGCTTCTGGCACTACTCCTGACAAAGCTCCTGACACTGACTCCGCTCCTGACGCTGACACTGCTCCTGACACTGCTCCTGACACTGCTCCTGACACTGCTCCAGACACTGACACTGACACAGCTCCTGACACTCACAGTTACACTGCTTCCTTACACTAACGCTGCTACTGACACTGACACAGACACTGCTCCCGACACTGGCACTGACACTGCTTGTGACAATGACACTGCGGCTGACACTGCTCCTGGCATTGACACAGATCCTGACACTGCTCCTGACACTGACACTGCTTGTGACACTGACACTGCTCCTGACACTGATCCTGACACTGGCTCTGCTCCTGACACTGCTACTGACACTGACACTGCTACTGACACTGACACTGCTCCTGACACTGATACTGACAGTGAACCTGCTCCTGACACTGGTCCTGACACAGTTCCTGACACTGACACTGCTCCTGACACTGACACTACTCCTGACACTGCTCCTGACACTGACACAGCTCCTAACCATGCTCGTGACACTGAAACGGCTCCTAACACTGATCCGGACGCTGAGACTGCTGCTGACACTGCTACTGAAACTCACACTGCTCCTGACACTCACAGTGACACTGCTTCTTTACACTGACGCTGCTCTTGACACTGACACTGACACTGCTCCCGACACTGGTACTGACACTGCTCGTGACACTGACACTGCGCCTGACACTGCTGCTGACGCTGACACTGCTCCTGGCATTGACACAGATCCTGACACTGCTCCTGACACTGACACTGCTCGTGACACTGACACTGCTCCTGATACTGCTCCTGACACTGACCCTGCTCCTGACACTGCTCCTGACACAGTTCCTGTCACTGACACTGCTCCTGACACAGCTCTTGGCACTGATACTGCTCCTGACACTGCTCCTGACACTGTTCCTGACACTGCTGCTGACACTGACACTGCTCCTGACACTGACACTGCTCCTGACAGCGACACTGCTCCTGGCACTGCTGCTGACACTGACACTGCTACTGACACTGCTCCTGACACTGCTCCTGGCACTGACACTGCTCCCGACACTGCTCCTAGCACTGCTCCAGACACTGACACTGCTCCTGACACTGCTCCTGACCCTGACACTGCTCCTGACACTGCTCCTGGCACCGACACTGCTCCTGACACTGACACTGCACCTGACACAGCTCCTGTCACTGACACTGCTCATGACACAGCTCTTGTCACTGACACTGCTGCTGACACTGTTCCTGACACTGCTCCTGACACTGGCGCTGCTCCTGACACTGCTGCTGACACTGACACTGCTCCTCACACTGCTCCTCACGCTGCTCCTGAGACTGCTCCAGACACTGACACTGGTCCTGTCACTGCTCCTGACACTGGCACTGGTCCTGACACTGACACCGACACTGATCCTAACACAGCTCCAGGCACTGACACTTACACTGCTCCTGACACTACTCCAGACACAGTTCCTGACACTGACACTGCTCCTGAACCTAACAATGCTCCTGACACTGCTCTAGACCCTGTCACTGCTCCTGATGCTGCTCCTGACACAGACACTGCTGCTGATCCTGACAGTGCTCCTGTCACTGCTCCTGACACTGACACTGCTCCTGACACTGCTCCTGACACTGCTCCTGACACTGACACTGCTCCTGATACTGATACTGGCACTGCTCCTGACACTGTCACTGCTCTTGACACTGCTACTGAGACTGACACTGCTCCTGACACGGCTCCAGACACTGGCACTGACACTGCACCTGACACTGACACTGGTCCTGACAATGCTCCTGATACTGACACTTCTCCTAACACTGCTCCTGACACTAACACAGCTCCTGTCACTGCGCCTAACACTAACACTACTCCTGACACTGCTCCTGACACAGACACTGCTGCTGATCCTGACTATGCTCCTGCCACTGCTCCTGACACTGACACCGCTCCTGACACTGCTCCTGACACTGACACTGCTCCTGACACTGCTCCTGACACAGACACTGCTGCTGATCCTGACTATGCTCCTGGCACTGCTCCTGAGTCTGACACTGCTCCCGACACCGCCAGTGACATTGCTCCTGGCACTGACACTGACACTGCTCCTGACACATCTCCTGACACAGACACTGGTCCTGTCACTGACACTGGTCCTGACACTGCTCCTGACACTGACACTGCTCCTGTAATTGACACTTGTCCTGAGTCTGCTTCTGACGCTGGCACTGGTCCTGACACTGCTCCTGACACTGCACCTGACATTGGCGCTGGTCCTCACTCTGCTCCTGTCACTGACACTGCTCCTGACACAGCACCTGACACTGACACTGCTCCTGAAACTGTTCCTGACAAAGCTGCTGACACTGACACTGCTCCTGACACTGCTCCTGACACAGACAATGCTGCTGATACTGACAATGCTCCTGACACTGCTCCTGACACTGTCACCGCTCGTGACACTGCTCCTGACACTGACACTGCTCCTGACACTGCTCCTGGCACAGACACTGCTGCTGATCCTGACAATGATCCTGGCAATGCTCCTGAGTCTGACACTGGTCGTGACATTGCTCCTGACACTGCACCTGACACAGCTCCTGACACTGCACCTGACACTGGCGCTGGTCCTCACTCTGCTCCTGTCACTGACACTGCTCCTGACACACCTCCTGACACTGACACTGCTCCTGACACTGTTCCTGACACTGCTGCTGACACTGACACTGCACCTGACACTGGCACTGCTACTGACACTGCTGCTGACACTGCTCCTGACACTGACACTGACACTGCTCCTGGCACGGCTCCTGACACTGACACTGATCCTCACACTGCTCCTGACACTGACACTGACACTGCCAATGACACTGCTTCTAGCACTACTCCTGACAAAGCTCCTGACACTGACTCCGCTCCTGACGCTGACACTGCTCCTGACACTGCTCCTGACACTGCTCCAGACACTGACAATGACTCTGCTCCTGACACTACTCCTGACAAAGCTCCTGACAGTGACGCTGCTCCTGACACTGCTTCAGACACTGACACTGACACTGCTCCTGACACTGTTCCAGACACTGACACTGACACTGCTCCTGACAATCACACTGGCACTGCTCCTTAGGCTGACACTGCTCCTGACACTGACACTGACACTGCTCCCGACACTGGCACTGACACTGCTCCTGACACTGACACTGACACCGCTCCTGACACTGCTCCTGACACTGACACTGCTCCTGACACTGCTCCTGACACAGACACTGCTGCTGATCCTGACTATGCTCCTGGCACTGCTCCTGAGTCTGACACTGCTCCTGCCACTGCTCCTGACACTGCTCCTGACACTGCTCCTGACACTGCTCCTGACACTACTCCTGACATTGCTCCTGACATTGACACTGCTCCTGACCCTGGTCCTGACACTGACACTGCTCCCGACACCGCCAGTGACATTGCTCCTGGCACTGACACTGACACTGCTCCTGACACATCTCCTGACACAGACACTGGTCCTGTCACTGACACTGGTCCTGACACTGCTCCTGACACTGACACTGCTCCTGTAATTGACACTTGTCCTGAGTCTGCTTCTGACGCTGGCACTGGTCCTGACACTGCTCCTGACACTGCACCTGACATTGGCGCTGGTCCTCACTCTGCTCCTGTCACTGACACTGCTCCTGACACAGCTCCTGACTCTGACACTGCTCCTGAAACTGTTCCTGACACTGCTGCTGTCACTGACACTGCTCCTGACACTGTTCCTGACACTGGCACTGACACTTCTCCTGACACTGTTCCAGACACTGACACTGACACTGCTCCTGACACTGGCACTGACTGAGCTCCTGACACTGACACTGACACTGCTTCTGACACTGACACTGACACTGCCACTGCACCTGACAGTGACACTGCTCCTGACACTGCTCCTGGCACTGACACTGGTCCTGACACTGCTCCTGACACTGCCAATTGTCCTGACACTGCTCCTGACTCTGACACTGCTCCTGACTCTGCTCCTGACACTGCTCCTGACACTGACACTGCTCCTGACACTGCACCTGACACTGACACTGACACTGCTCCTGTCACTGACACTGGTCCTGTCACTGCTCCTGACACTGGCACTGGTCCTGACACTGCTCCTGACACTGACACTGCTCCTGACTCTGCTCCTGACACTGCTCCTGCAACTGACACAGCTCCTGACCCTGGTCCTGACACTGACACTGCCCCTGACCCTGGTACTGACACTGACACTGCTCCCGACACCGCCAGTGACATTGCTCCTGGCACTGACACTGACACTGCTCCTGACACATCTCCTGACACTGACACTGGTCCTGTCATTGACACTGGTCCTGACACTGCTCCTGACACTGACACTGCCTCTGATACTGACACTGACACTTCTCCTGACACTGACACCGACACTGATCCTAACACAGCTCCAGACACTGACACTTACACTGCTCCTGACACTGCTCCAGACACTGACACTGACACTGCTCCTGACACTGCTCCAGACACTGAGACTGACACTGCTCCTGACACTGCTCCTGACACAGACACTGCTGCTGATCCTGACAATGCTCCTGGCACTGCTCCTGAGTCTGACACTGCACCTCACACTGTTCCTGACACTGCTCCTGACACTGCTCCTGACACTGACACTGCTCCTGATACTGATACTGGCACTGCTCCTGACACTGTCACTGCTCTTGACACTGCTACTGAGACTGATACTGCTCCTGACACTGCTCCAGACACTGGCACTGCTCCCGGCACCGCTCCTGTGACTGCTCCTGACACTGACACTGCTCCTGACACTGACACTGCTCCTGACAATGCACCTGACACTGCTTCTGACACTGTCACTGCTACTACCACTGCTCCTGACACTGACACTGCTCCTCACACAGCTGCTGACGCTGACACTGCTCCTGACACTGCTCCTGGCACAGACACTTCTGCTCATACTGACAGTGCTCCTGTCACTGCTTCTGACACTGCTCCTGATACTGACACTCTCACTGCTACTGACACTGCTCCTGACACTGACACTGCTCCTCACACTGCTCCTGACACTGGCACTATTCCTGGCACTGCTCCTGACACAGACACTGCTCCTGACACTGACGCTGCTCCTGATGCTGACACTGACACTGCTCCTGGCACTGCTCCTGACGCTGCTCCTGACCCTGCTCCTGACACAAGCACTGCATCTGGTACTGACACTGACACTGCTCCTGAAACAGGCACTGTTTCTGGTACTGACACTGACACTGCGACTGACACTGCCACTGCTCCTGACGCTGCTCCAGACACTGCAACTGACACTGGCACGGCTCCTCACACTGCTCCTGACACTCACACTGCTCTTGACACTGCTCCTGACACTGACACTGCACCTGACACTGCTCCTGGTACTGCCACTGGTCCTGACACTGCTCCTGAAACTGACACGGTCACTGCTACTGACACTGCTCCTGACACTCACACTGCTGCTGATCCTGACAATGCTCTTGACAATGCTCCAAACACTGACACTGATACTGCACCTGACACTTGTCCTGAGACTGCTTCTGACACTGACACTGCTCCTGGCACTGCTCCTGACACAGACACTGCTGCTGATACTGACAATGCTCCTGACACTGCTTCTGACACTGCTCGTAAAACTGACACTGCTCCTGATACTGACACTCTCACTGCTACTGACACTGCTCCTGACACTCACACTGCTGCTGATCCTGACAATGCTCTTTGACACTGCTCCAGACACTGACACTGATACTGCACCTGACACTGACACTGCTCCCCACACTGCTCCTGACACTGGCACTGCTCCTGGCACTGCTACTGACACTGACACTGCTCCTAACACTGATACTGCTGCTGATCCTGACAAAGCTCCTGGCACTGCTACTGGCACTGCTCGTGACGTTGCTCCAGACGCTGACACTGCTCCTGACACAGCTCGTGACGGTGACACTGCTCCTGCCACTGTTCCTGACACGGCTGCTCACACTGACACTGCTCCTGACACTGGCACTGGTCCTGACACTGCTCCTGACACTGACACTGCTCCTGACACTGCTCCTGACACTGCTCGTGACACAGACACTGCCCCTGACAATGCTCCTGACACTGACACTGCTCCTCACACAGCTCCTGACACTGACACTGCTCCTGACACTGCTCCTGACACAGACACTTCTGCTGATACTGACAATGCTCCTGTCACTGCTTCTGACACTGCTCCTGATACTGACACTCTCACTGCTACTGACACTGCTCCTGACACTGACACTGCCCCTGACACAGCTCCAGACACTCCTCCTGACACTGACACTGCTCCTGACACAGCTCCTGACACTGACACTGCTCCAGACACCGACACTACACCTCAAACTGCTCCTGACACTCCTCCTGACACTGACACTGCTCCTGTCACTGCTCCTGACGCTGACACTGCTCCTGACACTGCTCCTGACACTGACACTGCTCCTGGCACAGCTCCTGCCACTGACACTGCTCCTGACACTGACACTGCTCCTGGCACAGCTCCTGCCACTGACACTGCTCCTGACACTGACACTGCTCCTGGCACAGCTCCTGCCACTGACACTGCTTCCGACACTGCTCCTGACACTGACACTGCTCATGGCACAGCTCCTGTCACTGCTCCTGACACTGACACTGCTCCTGACACTGACGCTGCTACTGATACTGACACTGACACTGCTCCTGACACTGCTACTGACACTGACACTGCTCCTGACACTGCTCGCGACATTGCTCCAGACACTGATACTGCTCCTGACACAGCTCGTGACACTGACACTGCCCCTGCCACTGTTCCTGACACTGCTGCTCACACTGACACTGCTCCTGACACTGGCACTGGACCTGTCAATGCTCCTGACACTGACACTGCTCCTGACACTGCTCCTGACACTGACACGGCTGCTGATACTGACAATGCTCTTGACACTGCTCCTGACACAGACACTACTCCGGACAGTGATCCTGACACTGACACAGCTCCTGACACTGACACTGACACTGCTCATGACAGTGACTCTGACACTGACACTGCTCCCGGCACAGAGACTGAGACTGATCCTGACACTGACACTGCTCCTGTAACTGACACTTGTCCTGAGACTGCTTCTGACACTGGCACTGGTCCTGACACTGCTCCTTACATTGACGCTGGTCCAGACTCTGCTCCTGACACTGACACTGCTCCTGACACTGCTCCTGACACAGACACTGCTGCTGATACTGACAATGCTCCTGACACTGCTTCTGACACTGCTCGTAAAACAGACACTGCTCCTGATACTGACACTCTCACTGCTACTGACACTGCTCCTGACACTCACACTGCTGCTGATCCTGACAATGCTCTTGACACTGCTCCAGACACTGACACTGATACTGCACCTGACACAACTCCTGAAATAGCTCCTGTATCTGACACTGCTCCTGACACTGACACTGCTCCTGGCACAGCTCCTGTGACTGCTCCTGACACTGACACTGCTCCTGACCCTGACACGGCTGCTCACACTGCTGCTGACACTGACACTGCTCGCGACACTGCTCCTGACACTGCTCCTGACACTGACACTGCTCCTGACACTGCTCCTGACACTGACACTGCTCCTGACACTGCTCCTGACACTGACACTGCTGCTGATCCTGACAATGCTCCTGACACTGCTCCTGACACTGATGCTGACACTGTTCATGACTGTGACACTGACACTGACACTGCTCCCGTCACAGACACTGACACTGATCCTGACACTGACACTGCTCCTGTGTCTAACACTTGTCCTGAGTCTGCTTCTGACACTGGCTGGTCCTGACACTGCTCCTGACATTGCTCCTGACATTGCCGCTGGTCCTGACACAGACACTGCACCTGGTACTGACACTGACACTGCTCCTGACACTGTCACTGCTCCTGACGGTGCTCCAGGCAGTGCAACTGACACTGGCACTGCCCCTGACACTGATCCTGACACTGACCCTGCTCCTGACACAGCTTCTGACACTGACACTGCTCCTGACGCTGCTCCTGACACTGACACTGCTCCTGGCACTGCTCCTGACACTGACGCTGCTCCTGATACTGACTCTGACACTGCTCCTGGCACTGCTCCTGACACTGCTCCTGAAACTGCTCCTGACACAGGCACTGCTCCTGGTACTGACACTGACACTGCTCCTGACACTGACACTGCTCCTGAACATGACACTGCTCCTGACACTGCTCCAGACACTGACACTGACACTGCTCCTGAAACTACTTCTGACACAGCTCCTGACACTGCTTCTGACACTGACACTGCTGATGACACAGCTCCTGACACAGCTCCTGACACTGACACTGACACTGCTCCTGACACTGACACTGACACAGCTCATGACAGTGACTCTGACACTGACACTGCTCCCGGCACAGAGACTGAGACTGATCCTGACACTGACACTGCTCCTGTAACTGACACTTGTCCTGAGACTGCTTCTGACACTGGCACTGGTCCTGACACTGCTCCTTACATTGGCGCTGGTCCTGACTCTGCTCCTGACACTGACACTGCTCCTGACACTGCTCCTGACACAGACACTGCTGCTGATACTGACAATGCTCCTGACACTGCTTCTGACACTGCTCGTAAAACTGACACTGCTCCTGATACTGACACTGCTCCTGGCACCGCTCCTGTGACTGCTCCTGACACTGACACTGCTCCTGACACTGACACTGCTCCTGACAATGCACCTGACACTGCTTCTGACACTGTCACTGCTACTACCACTGCTCCTGACACTGACACTGCTCCTCACACAGCTGCTGACGCTGACACTGCTCCTGACACTGCTCCTGGCACAGACACTTCTGCTCATACTGACAGTGCTCCTGTCACTGCTTCTGACACTGCTCCTGATACTGACACTCTCACTGCTACTGACACTGCTCCTGACACTCACACTGCTCCTCACACTGCTCCTGACACTGGCACTATTCCTGGCACTGCTCCTGACACTGACACTGCTCCTGACACTGACGCTGCTCCTGATGCTGACACTGACACTGCTCCTGGCACTGCTCCTGACGCTGCTCCTGACCCTGCTCCTGACACAAGCACTGCACCTGGTACTGACACTGACACTGCTCCTGAAACAGGCACTGTTTCTGGTACTGACACTGACACTGCGACTGACACTGCCACTGCTCCTGACGCTGCTCCAGACACTGCAACTGACACTGGCACGGCTCCTCACACTGCTCCTGACACTCACACTGCTCTTGACACTGCTCCTGACACTGACACTGCACCTGACACTGCTCCTGGTACTGCCACTGGTCCTGACACTGCTCCTGAAACTGACACGGTCACTGCTACTGACACTGCTCCTGACACTCACACTGCTGCTGATCCTGACAATGCTCTTGACAATGCTCCAAACACTGACACTGATACTGCACCTGACACTGACACTGCTCACCACACTGCTCCTGACACTGGCACTGCTCCTGGCACTGCTACTGACACTGACACTGCTCCTGACACTGATACTGCTGCTGATCCTGACAAAGCTCCTGACACTGCTACTGACACTGCTCGTGACGTTGCTCCAGACGCTGACACTGCTCCTGACACTGCTCCTGACACTGACACTGCTCCTGACACTGCTCCTGACACTGACACTGCTGCTGATCCTGACAATGCTCCTGACACTGCTCCTGACACTGATGCTGACACTGTTCATGACTGTGACACTGACACTGACACTGCTCCCGTCACAGACACTGACACTGATCCTGACACTGACACTGCTCCTGTGTCTAACACTTGTCCTGAGACTGCTTCTGACACAGGCTGGTCCTGACACTGCTCCTGACATTGCTCCTGACATTGCCGCTGGTCCTGACACTGCTCCTGAAACTGACACGGTCACTGCTACTGACACTGCTCCTGACACTCACACTGCTGCTGATCCTGACAATGCTCTTGACAATGCTCCAAACACTGACACTGATACTGCACCTGACACTGACACTGCTCACCACACTGCTCCTGACACTGGCACTGCTCCTGGCACTGCTACTGACACTGACACTGCTCCTGACACTGATACTGCTGCTGATCCTGACAAAGCTCCTGACACTGCTACTGACACTGCTCGTGACGTTGCTCCAGACGCTGACACTGCTCCTGACACTGCTCCTGACACTGACACTGCTCCTGACACTGCTCCTGACACTGACACTGCTGCTGATCCTGACAATGCTCCTGACACTGCTCCTGACACTGATGCTGACACTGTTCATGACTGTGACACTGACACTGACACTGCTCCCGTCACAGACACTGACACTGATCCTGACACTGACACTGCTCCTGTGTCTAACACTTGTCCTGAGACTGCTTCTGACACAGGCTGGTCCTGACACTGCTCCTGACATTGCTCCTGACATTGCCGCTGGTCCTGACACAGACACTGCACCTGGTACTGACACTGACACTGCTCCTGACACTGTCACTGCTCCTGACGGTGCTCCAGGCACTGCAACTGACACTGGCACTGCCCCTGACACTGATCCTGACACTGACCCTGCTCCTGACACAGCTTCTGACACTGACACTGCTCCTGACGCTGCTCCTGACACTGACACTGCTCCTGGCACTGCTCCTGACACTGACGCTGCTCCTGATACTGACTCTGACACTGCTCCTGGCACTGCTCCTGACACTGCTCCTGAAACTGCTCCTGACACAGGCACTGCTCCTGGTACTGACACTGACACTGCTCCTGACACTGCCACTGCTCCTGAACCTGACACTGCTCCTGACACTGCTCCAGACACTGACACTGACACTGCTCCTGAAACTACTTCTGACACAGCTCCTGACGATGACACTGCTCCTGACACTGCTTCTGACACTGACACTGCTGATGACACAGCTCCTGACACAGCTCCTGACACTGACACTGACACTGCTCCTGACACTGACACTGACACTGCTCATGACAGTGACTCTGACACTGACACTGCTCCCGGCACAGAGACTGAGACTGATCCTGACACTGACACTGCTCCTGTAACTGACACTTGTCCTGAGACTGCTTCTGACACTGGCACTGGTCCTGACACTGCTCCTTACATTGGCGCTGGTCCTGACTCTGCTCCTGACACTGACACTGCTCCTGACACTTCTCCTGACACAGACACTGCTGCTGATCCTGACAATGCTCTTGACACTGCTCCAGACACTGACACTGATACTGCACCTGACACTGACACTGCTCCCCACACTGCTCCTGACACTGGCACTGCTCCTGGCACTGCTACTGACACTGACACTGCTCCTGACACTGATACTGCTGCTGATCCTGACAAAGCTCCTGATACTGCTACTGACACTGCTCGTGACGTTGCTCCGGACGCTGACACTGCTCCTGACACAGCTCGTGACGGTGACACTGCTCCTGCCACTGTTCCTGACACGGCTGCTCACACTGACACTGCTCCTGACACTGGCACTGGTCCTGACACTGCTCCTGACACTGACACTGCTTCTGACACTGCTCCTGACACTGCTTCTGACACTGCTCCTAAAACTGACACTGCTCCTGATACTGACACTCTCACTGCTACTGACACTGCTCCTGACACTCACACTGCTGCTGATCCTGACAATGCTCTTGACACTGCTCCAGACACTGACACTGATACTGCACCTGACACAACTCCTGAAATAGCTCCTGTATCTGACACTGCTCCTGACACTGACACTGCTCCTGGCACAGCTCCTGTGACTGCTCCTGACACTGACACTGCTCCTGGCACTGCTCCTGAGACTGCTTCTGACACTGCTCCTGACACTGACACTGCTCCTGACACTGCTCCTGACACTGACACTGCTCCTGACACTGCTCCTGACACTGACACTGCTGCTGATCCTGACAATGCTCCTGACACTGCTCCTGACACTGATGCTGACACTGTTCATGACTGTGACACTGACACTGACACTGCTCCCGTCACAGACACTGACACTGATCCTGACACTGACACTGCTCCTGTGTCTAACACTTGTCCTGAGACTGCTTCTGACACTGGCTGGTCCTGACACTGCTCCTGACATTGCTCCTGACATTGCCGCTGGTCCTGACACAGACACTGCACCTGGTACTGACACTGACACTGCTCCTGACACTGTCACTGCTCCTGACGGTGCTCCAGGCACTGCAACTGACACTGGCACTGCCCCTGACACTGATCCTGACACTGACCCTGCTCCAGACACAGCTTCTGACACTGACACTGCTCCTGACGCTGCTCCTGACACAGACACTGCTCCTGGCACTGCTCCTGACACTGACGCTGCTCCTGATACTGACTCTGACACTGCTCCTGGCACTGCTCCTGACACTGCTCCTGAAACTGCTCCTGACACAGGCACTGCTCCTGGTACTGACACTGACACTGCTCCTGACACTGACACTGCTCCTGAACATGACACTGCTCCTGACACTGCTCCAGACACTGACACTAACACTGCTCCTGAAACTACTTCTGACACAGCTCCTGACACTGCTTCTGACACTGACACTGCTGATGACACAGCTCCTGACACAGCTCCTGACACTGACACTGACACTGCTCCTGACACTGACACTGACACTGCTCATGACAGTGACTCTGACACTGACACTGCTCCCGGCACAGAGACTGAGACTGATCCTGACACTGACACTGCTCCTGTAACTGACACTTGTCCTGAGACTGCTTCTGACACTGGCACTGGTCCTGACACTGCTCCTTACATTGGCGCTGGTCCTGACTCTGCTCCTGACACTGACACTGCTCCTGACACTTCTCCTGACACAGACACTGCTGCTGATCCTGACAATGCTCTTGACACTGCTCCAGACACTGACACTGATACTGCACCTGACACTGACACTGCTCCCCACACTGCTCCTGACACTGGCACTGCTCCTGGCACTGCTACTGACACTGACACTGCTCCTGACACTGATACTGCTGCTGATCCTGACAAAGCTCCTGATACTGCTACTGACACTGCTCGTGACGTTGCTCCGGACGCTGACACTGCTCCTGACACAGCTCGTGACGGTGACACTGCTCCTGCCACTGTTCCTGACACGGCTGCTCACACTGACACTGCTCCTGACACTGGCACTGGTCCTGACACTGCTCCTGACACTGACACTGCTTCTGACACTGCTCCTGACACTGCTTCTGACACTGCTCCTAAAACTGACACTGCTCCTGATACTGACACTCTCACTGCTACTGACACTGCTCCTGACACTCACACTGCTGCTGATCCTGACAATGCTCTTGACACTGCTCCAGACACTGACACTGATACTGCACCTGACACAACTCCTGAAATAGCTCCTGTATCTGACACTGCTCCTGACACTGACACTGCTCCTGGCACAGCTCCTGTGACTGCTCCTGACACTGACACTGCTCCTGGCACTGCTCCTGAGACTGCTTCTGACACTGCTCCTGACACTGACACTGCTCCTGACACTGCTCCTGACACTGACACTGCTCCTGACACTGCTCCTGACACTGACACTGCTGCTGATCCTGACAATGCTCCTGACACTGCTCCTGACACTGATGCTGACACTGTTCATGACTGTGACACTGACACTGACACTGCTCCCGTCACAGACACTGACACTGATCCTGACACTGACACTGCTCCTGTGTCTAACACTTGTCCTGAGACTGCTTCTGACACTGGCTGGTCCTGACACTGCTCCTGACATTGCTCCTGACATTGCCGCTGGTCCTGACACAGACACTGCACCTGGTACTGACACTGACACTGCTCCTGACACTGTCACTGCTCCTGACGGTGCTCCAGGCACTGCAACTGACACTGGCACTGCCCCTGACACTGATCCTGACACTGACCCTGCTCCAGACACAGCTTCTGACACTGACACTGCTCCTGACGCTGCTCCTGACACAGACACTGCTCCTGGCACTGCTCCTGACACTGACGCTGCTCCTGATACTGACTCTGACACTGCTCCTGGCACTGCTCCTGACACTGCTCCTGAAACTGCTCCTGACACAGGCACTGCTCCTGGTACTGACACTGACACTGCTCCTGACACTGACACTGCTCCTGAACCTGACACTGCTCCTGACACTGCTCCAGACACTGACACTGACACTGCTCCTGAAACTACTTCTGACACAGATCCTGACGATGACACTGCTCCTGACACTGCTTCTGACACTGACACTGCTGATGACACAGCTCCTGACACAGCTCCTGACACTGACACTGACACTGTTCCTGACACTGACACTGACACTGCTCATGACAGTGACTCTGACACTGACACTGCTCCCGGCACAGTGTCTGAGACTGATCCTGACACTGACACTGCTCCTGTAACTGACACTTGTCCTGACACTGCTTCTGACACTGGCACTGGTCCTGACACTGCTCCTTACATTGGCGCTGGTCCTGACTCTGCTCCTGACACTGACACTGCTCCTGACACTGCTCCTGACACAGACACTGCTGCTGATACTGACAATGCTCCTGACACTGCTTCTGACACTGCTCGTAAAACTGACACTGCTCCTGATACTGACACTCACACTGCTACTGACACTGCTCCTGACACTCGCACTGCTGCTGATCCTGACAATGCTCTTGACACTGCTCCAGACACTGACACTGATACTGCACCTGACACTGACACTGCTCCCCACACTGCTCCTGACACTGGCACTGCTCCTGGCTCTGCTACTGACACTGACACTGCTCCTGACACTGATACTGCTGCTGATCCTGACAAAGCTCCTGACACTGCTACTGACACTGCTCGTGACGTTGCTCCTGACACTGACACTGCTCCTGACACTGCTCCTGACACTGCTCGTGACACAGACGCTGCTCCTGACAATGCTCCTGACACTGACACTGAACCTGACACTGCTCCTGACACTGACAATGCTCCTCGCGCTGGTCCTGACAATGATACTGCCCCTGAGACTGCTCCTGACACTGACGCTGCTCTTGGCACTGCTCCTGGCACTGCTCCTGACACTGCCACTGCTCCTGACGCTGCTCCAGACACAGCAACTGACTCTGACACGGCACCTGACACTGCTCCTGACACTGACACTGCTCCTGACACTGCTCCTGACACTGACACTGCACCTGACACTGCTCCTGGCACTGCCACTGGTCCTGACACTGCTCCTGAAACTGACACTGGTCCTCACACTGCTCCTGACACTGACACTGCTCCTCACGCTGGACCTGACAATGATACTGCCCCTGAGACTGCTCCTGACACTGACGCTGCTCCTGGCACTGCTCCTGGCACTGCTCCTGACACTGACACTGCTCCTGATACTGACACTGACACTGCTCCTGACACCGACACTGCTCCTGTCACTGCTCCTGACGCTGACACTGCTCCTGACACTGCTCCTGACACTGACACTGCTCCTAGCACAGCTCCTGCCACTGACACTGCTCCTGACACTGACACTGCTCCTGGCACAGCACCTGCCACTGACACTGCTCCCGACACTGCTCCTGACACCGACACTGCTCATGGCACAGCTCCTGTCACTGCTCCTGACACTGACACTGCTCCTGACACTGCTCCTGACACAGGCACTGCTCCTGATACTGACTCTGACACTGCTCCTGGCACTGCTCCTGACACTGCTCCTGGAACTGCTCCTGACACAGGCACTGCTCCTGGTACTGACACTGACACTGCTCCTGACACAAACACTGCTGCTGATACTGACAATGCTCCTGACACTGCTTCTGACACTGCTCCTAAAACTGACACTGCTCCTGATACTGACACTCTCACTGCTACTGACACTGCTCCTGACACTCACACTGCTGCTGATCCTGACAATGCTCTTGACACTGCTCCAGACACTGACACTGATACTGCACCTGACACAACTCCTGAAATAGCTCCTGTATCTGACACTGCTCCTGACACTGACACTGCTCCTGGCACAGCTCCTCTGACTGCTCCTGACACTGACACTGCTCCTGACCCTGACACGGCTGCTCACACTGCTACTGACACTGACACTGCTCCTGACACGGATCCTGACACTGACACTGCTCCTCACACTGCTCCTGACACTGGGACTGCTCCTGGCACTGCTCCTGACACTGACACTGCTCCTGACACTGATACTGCTGCTGATCCTGACTAAGCTCCTGACACTGCTACTGACTCTGCTCGTGACGTTGCTCCAGACACTGACACTGCTCCTGACACAGGCACTGCCACTGGTCCTGACACTGCTCCTGAAACTGACACTGGTCCTCACACTGCTCCTGACACTGACACTGCTCCTCACGCTGGTCCTGACAATGATACTGCCCCTGAGACTGCTCCTGACACTGACGCTGCTCCTGGCACTGCTCCTGAAACTGACACTGGTCCTCACACTGCTCCTGACACTGACAATGCTCCTCACGCTGGTCCTGACAATGATACTGCCCCTGAGACTGCTCCTGACACTGACGCTGCTCCTGGCACTGCTCCTGGCACTGCTCCTGACACTGCCACTGCTCCTGACGCTGCTCCAGACACTGCAACTGACTCTGACACGGCTCCTCACACTGCTCCTGACACTGACACTGCTCCTGACACTGCTCCTGACACTGACACTGCACCTGACACTGCTCCTGGCACTGCCACTGGTCCTGACACTGCTCCTGAAACTGACACTGGTCCTCACACTGCTCCTGACACTGACACTGCTCCTCACGCTGGACCTGACAATGATACTGCCCCTGAGACTGCTCCTGACACTGACGCTGCTCCTGGCACTGCTCCTGGCACTGCTCCTGACACTGACACTGCTCCTGATACTGACACTGACACTGCTCCTGACACCGACACTGCTCCTGTCACTGCTCCTGACGCTGACACTGCTCCTGACACTGCTCCTGACACTGACACTGCTCCTGGCACAGCTCCTGCCACTGACACTGCTCCTGACACTGACACTGCTCCTGGCACAGCTCCTGCCACTGACACTGCTTCCGACACTGCTCCTGACACTGACACTGCTCATGGCACAGCTCCTGTCACTGCTCCTGACACTGACACTGCTCCTGACACTGACGCTGCTACTGATACTGACACTGACACTGCTCCTGACACTGCTACTGACACTGACACTGCTCCTGACACTGCTCGCGACATTGCTCCAGACACTGATACTGCTCCTGACACAGCTCGTGACACTGACACTGCCCCTGCCACTGTTCCTGACACTGCTGCTCACACTGACACTGCTCCTGACACTGGCACTGGACCTGTCAATGCTCCTGACACTGACACTGCTCCTGACACTGCTCCTGACACTGACACGGCTGCTGATACTGACAATGCTCTTGACACTGCTCCTGACACAGACACTACTCCGGACAGTGATCCTGACACTGACACAGCTCCTGACACTGACACTGACACTGCTCATGACAGTGACTCTGACACTGACACTGCTCCCGGCACAGAGACTGAGACTGATCCTGACACTGACACTGCTCCTGTAACTGACACTTGTCCTGAGACTGCTTCTGACACTGGCACTGGTCCTGACACTGCTCCTTACATTGACGCTTGTCCAGACTCTGCTCCTGACACTGACACTGCTCCTGACACTGCTCCTGACACAGACACTGCTGCTGATACTGACAATGCTCCTGACACTGCTTCTGACACTGCTCGGAAAACAGACACTGCTCCTGATACTGACACTCTCACTGCTACTGACACTGCTCCTGACACTCACACTGCTGCTGATCCTGACAATGCTCTTGACACTGCTCCAGACACTGACACTGATACTGCACCTGACACAACTCCTGAAATAGCTCCTGTAACTGACACTGCTCCTGACACTGCTCCTGACACTGACACTGCTCCTGACACTGACACTGCTGCTGATCCTGAGACTCCTCCTGACACTGCTCCTGACACTGACACTGACACGGACCCTGACCCCGACACTGCTTCTCACACTGCTCCTGACACTGGCACTATTCCTGGCACTGCTCCTGACACTGACACTGCTCCTGACACTGCTCCTGACACTGATACTGCTGCTGATCCAGACTAAGCTCCTGACACTGCTGCTGACTCTGCTCCTGACGTTGCTCCAGACACTGACACTGCTCCTGACACTGCTCCTGACACAGACACTGCTGCTGATACTGACAATGCTCCTGACACTGCTTCTGACACTGCTCCTAAAACTGACACTGCTCCTGATACTGACACTCCCACTGCTACAGACACTGCTCCTCACACTCACACTGCTGCTGATCCTGACAATGCTCTTGACACTGCTCCAGACACTGACACTGATACTGCACCTGACACAACTCCTGAAATAGCTCCTGTATCTGACACTGCTCCTGACACTGACACTGCTCCTGGCACAGCTCCTGTGACTGCTCCTGACCCTGACACGGCTGCTCACACTGCTACTGACACTGACACTGCTCCTGACACTGGTCCTGACACAGACACTGCTGCTGATGCTGACAATGCTCCTGACACTGCTCCTGACACAGACACTACTCCGAACAATGCTTCTGACACTGACACTGCTCCTGTCACTGGCACTGGACCTGACACTGCTTCTGACACTGGCACTGGTCCTGACACTGCTCCTGACAGTGACACTGCTCCTGGTACTGACACTGACACTGCTCCTGACACCGACACTGTTCCTGTCACTGCTCCTGACGCTGACACTGCTCCTGACACTGCTCCTGACACTGACACTGCTCCTGGCACAGCTCCTGCCACTGACACTGCTCCTGACACTGCTCGCGACACTGCTCCTGACACTGCTCCTGACACTGACACTGCTCCTGACACTGCTTCTGACACTGACACTGCTCCTGACACTGCTCCTGACACTGACACTGCTGCTGATCCTGACAATGCTCCTGACACTGCTCCTGACACTGATGCTGACACTGTTCATGACTGTGACACTGACACTGACACTGCTCCCGTCACAGACACTGACACTGATCCTGACACTGACACTGCTCCTGTGTCTAACACTTGTCCTGAGTCTGCTTCTGACACTGGCTGGTCCTGACACTGCTCCTGACATTGCTCCTGACATTGCCGCTGGTCCTGACACAGACACTGCACCTGGTACTGACACTGACACTGCTCCTGACACTGTCACTGCTCCTGACGGTGCTCCAGGCAGTGCAACTGACACTGGCACTGCCCCTGACACTGATCCTGACACTGACCCTGCTCCTGACACAGCTTCTGACACTGACACTGCTCCTGACGCTGCTCCTGACACTGACACTGCTCCTGGCACTGCTCCTGACACTGACGCTGCTCCTGATAGTGACTCTGACACTGCTCCTGGCACTGCTCCTGACACTGCTCCTGAAACTGCTCCTGACACAGGCACTGCTCCTGGTACTGACACTGACACTGCTCCTGACACTGACACTGCTCCTGAACATGACACTGCTCCTGACACTGCTCCAGACACTGACACTGACACTGCTCCTGAAACTACTTCTGACACAGCTCCTGACACTGCTTCTGACACTGACACTGCTGATGACACAGCTCCTGACACAGCTCCTGACACTGACACTGACACTGCTCCTGACACTGACACTGACACTGCTCATGACAGTGACTCTGACACTGACACTGCTCCCGGCACAGAGACTGAGACTGATCCTGACACTGACACTGCTCCTGTAACTGACACTTGTCCTGAGACTGCTTCTGACACTGGCACTGGTCCTGACACTGCTCCTTACATTGGCGCTGGTCCTGACTCTGCTCCTGACACTGACACTGCTCCTGACACTTCTCCTGACACAGACACTGCTGCTGATACTGACAATGCTCCTGACACTGCTTCTGACACTGCTCGTAAAACTGACACTGCTCCTGATACTGACACTCTCACTGCTACTGACACTGCTCCTGACACTCACACTGCTGCTGATCCTGACAATGCTCTTGACACTGCTCCAGACACTGACACTGATACTGCACCTGACACTGACACTGCTCCCCACACTGCTCCTGACACTGGCACTGCTCCTGGCACTGCTACTGACACTGACACTGCTCCTGACACTGATACTGCTGCTGATCCTGACAAAGCTCCTGATACTGCTACTGACACTGCTCGTGACGTTGCTCCGGACGCTGACACTGCTCCTGACACAGCTCGTGACGGTGACACTGCTCCTGCCACTGTTCCTGACACGGCTGCTCACACTGACACTGCTCCTGACACTGGCACTGGTCCTGACACTGCTCCTGACACTGCTCCTGACACTGCTTCTGACACTGCTCCTAAAACTGACACTGCTCCTGATACTGACACTCTCACTGCTACTGACACTGCTCCTGACACTCACACTGCTGCTGATCCTGACAATGCTCTTGACACTGCTCCAGACACTGACACTGATACTGCACCTGACACAACTCCTGAAATAGCTCCTGTATCTGACACTGCTCCTGACACTGACACTGCTCCTGGCACAGCTCCTGTGACTGCTCCTGACACTGACACTGCTCCTGACCCTGACACGGCTGCTCACACTGCTCCTGACACTGACACTGCTCCTGAAACTGGTCCTGACACAGACACTGCTGCTGATACTGACAATGCTCCTGACACTGCTCCTGACACAGACACTGCTCCTGGCGCTGCTCCTGACACTGACTCTGCTCCTGATGCTGACACTGACACTGCTCCTGGCACTGCTCCTGAGACTGCTTCTGACACTGCTCCTGACACTGACACTGCTCCTGACACTGCTCCTGACACTGACACTGCTCCTGACACTGCTCCTGACACTGACACTGCTGCTGATCCTGACAATGCTCCTGACACTGCTCCTGACACTGATGCTGACACTGTTCATGACTGTGACACTGACACTGACACTGCTCCCGTCACAGACACTGACACTGATCCTGACACTGACACTGCTCCTGTGTCTAACACTTGTCCTGAGACTGCTTCTGACACTGGCTGGTCCTGACACTGCTCCTGACATTGCTCCTGACATTGCCGCTGGTCCTGACACAGACACTGCACCTGGTACTGACACTGACACTGCTCCTGACACTGTCACTGCTCCTGACGGTGCTCCAGGCACTGCAACTGACACTGGCACTGCCCCTGACACTGATCCTGACACTGACCCTGCTCCTGACACAGCTTCTGACACTGACACTGCTCCTGACGCTGCTCCTGACACAGACACTGCTCCTGGCACTGCTCCTGACACTGACGCTGCTCCTGATACTGACTCTGACACTGCTCCTGGCACTGCTCCTGACACTGCTCCTGAAACTGCTCCTGACACAGGCACTGCTCCTGGTACTGACACTGACACTGCTCCTGACACTGACACTGCTCCTGAACCTGACACTGCTCCTGACACTGCTCCAGACACTGACACTGACACTGCTCCTGAAACTACTTCTGACACAGCTCCTGACGATGACACTGCTCCTGACACTGCTTCTGACACTGACACTGCTGATGACACAGCTCCTGACACAGCTCCTGACACTGACACTGACACTGTTCCTGACACTGACACTGACACTGCTCATGACAGTGACTCTGACACTGACACTGCTCCCGGCACAGTGTCTGAGACTGATCCTGACACTGACACTGCTCCTGTAACTGACACTTGTCCTGAGACTGCTTCTGACACTGGCACTGGTCCTGACACTGCTCCTTACATTGGCGCTGGTCCTGACTCTGCTCCTGACACTGACACTGCTCCTGACACTGCTCCTGACACAGACACTGCTGCTGATACTGACAATGCTCCTGACACTGCTTCTGACACTGCTCGTAAAACTGACACTGCTCCTGATACTGACACTCACACTGCTACTGACACTGCTCCTGACACTCGCACTGCTGCTGATCCTGACAATGCTCTTGACACTGCTCCAGACACTGACACTGATACTGCACCTGACACTGACACTGCTCCCCACACTGCTCCTGACACTGGCACTGCTCCTGGCTCTGCTACTGACACTGACACTGCTCCTGACACTGATACTGCTGCTGATCCTGACAAAGCTCCTGACACTACTACTGACACTGCTCGTGACGTTGCTCCTGACACTGACACTGCTCCTGACACTGCTCCTGACACTGCTCGTGACACAGACGCTGCTCCTGACAATGCTCCTGACACTGACACTGAACCTGACACTGCTCCTGACACTGACAATGCTCCTCGCGCTGGTCCTGACAATGATACTGCCCCTGAGACTGCTCCTGACACTGACGCTGCTCTTGGCACTGCTCCTGGCACTGCTCCTGACACTGCCACTGCTCCTGACGCTGCTCCAGACACAGCAACTGACTCTGACACGGCACCTGACACTGCTCCTGACACTGACACTGCTCCTGACACTGCTCCTGACACTGACACTGCACCTGACACTGCCCCTGGCACTGCCACTGGTCCTGACACTGCTCCTGAAACTGACACTGGTCCTCACACTGCTCCTGACACTGACACTGCTCCTCACGCTGGACCTGACAATGATACTGCCCCTGAGACTGCTCCTGACACTGACGCTGCTCCTGGCACTGCTCCTGGCACTGCTCCTGACACTGACACTGCTCCTGATACTGACACTGACACTGCTCCTGACACCGACACTGCTCCTGTCACTGCTCCTGACGCTGACACTGCTCCTGACACTGCTCCTGACACTGACACTGCTCCTAGCACAGCTCCTGCCACTGACACTGCTCCTGACACTGACACTGCTCCTGGCACAGCACCTGCCACTGACACTGCTCCCGACACTGCTCCTGACACCGACACTGCTCATGGCACAGATCCTGTCACTGCTCCTGACACTGACACTGCTCCTGACACTGCTCCTGACACAGGCACTGCTCCTGATACTGACTCTGACACTGCTCCTGGCACTGCTCCTGACACTGCTCCTGGAACTGCTCCTGACACAGGCACTGCTCCTGGTACTGACACTGACACTGCTCCTGACACAAACACTGCTGCTGATACTGACAATGCTCCTGACACTGCTTCTGACACTGCTCCTAAAACTGACACTGCTCCTGATACTGACACTCTCACTGCTACTGACACTGCTCCTGACACTCACACTGCTGCTGATCCTGACAATGCTCTTGACACTGCTCCAGACACTGACACTGATACTGCACCTGACACAACTCCTGAAATAGCTCCTGTATCTGACACTGCTCCTGACACTGACACTGCTCCTGGCACAGCTCCTGTGACTGCTCCTGACACTGACACTGCTCCTGACCCTGACACGGCTGCTCACACTGCTACTGACACTGACACTGCTCCTGACACTGATGCTGACACTGTTCATGACTGTGACACTGACACAGACACTGCTCCCGTCACAGACACTGACACTGATCCTGACACTGACACTGCTCCTGTGTCTAGCACTTGTCCTGAGACTGCTTCTGCCACTGGCTGGTCCTGACACTGCTCCTGACATTGCTCCTGACATTGCCGCTGGTCCTGACACAGACACTGCACCTGGTACTGACACTGACACTGCTCCTGACACTGTCACTGCTCCTGACGGTGCTCCAGGCACTGCAACTGACACTGGCACTGCCCCTGACACTGATCCTGACACTGACCCTGCTCCTGACACAGCTGCTGATACTGACACTGCTCCTGACGCTGCTCCTGACACTGACACTGCTCCTGGCACAGCTCCTGCCACTGATACTGCTCCTGACACTGCTCGTGACACTGCTCCTGACACTGACACTGCTCCTGGCACAGATCCTGTGACTCCTCCTGACACTGACACTGCTCCTGACACTGCTTCTGACACTGGCACTGGTCCTCACACTGCCCCTGACACTGACACTGCTCCTGATACTGACACTGACACTGCTGCTGACACAGCTACTGACACTGACACTGCTCCTGACACTGCTCCTGACACAGACACTGCTACTGATACTGACAATGCTCCTGACACTGCTCCTGGCACACACATGGCTCCGAACGATGCTCCTGACACTGACACTGCTCCTGTCACTGACACTGGTCCTGACACTGCTTCTGACGCTGGCACTGGTCCTGACACTGCTCCTGACCCTGACACTCCTCCTGATACTGACAATGCTCCTGATACTGCTCCTGACACGGACACTGCTCCGGACAATGCTCCTGACACTGACACTGCTCCTGTCACTGACACTGGTCCTGACACTGCTTCTGACACTGGCACTGGTCCCGACACTGCTCCTGACACTTACCCTGCTCCTGAAACAGCTCCTGACACTGCTCCTGACACTGACACTGCTCCTGGCACTGCTGCTGACACTGACGCTGCTCCTGATGCTGACACTGACACTGCTCCTGGCACTGCACCTGACGCTGCTCCTCACACTGCTCCTGACACAGGCACTGCTCCTGGTACTGACACTGACACTGCTCCTGACACAGGCACTGTTTCTGATACTGACACTGACACTGCTCCTGACACTGCCACTGCTCCTGACGCTGCTCCAGACAATGCAACTGACACTGGCACGGCTCCTCACACTGCTCCTGACACTGACACTGCTCCTGGCACTGCTCCTGACACTGACACTGCACCTGACACTGCTCCTGGCATTGACACTGGTGCTGACACTGCTCCTGAAACTGACACTGGTCCTCACACTGCTCCTGACACTGACACTGCTCCTCACGCAGCTGCTGACAGTGATACTGCCCCTGAGACGGCTCCTGACACTGACGCTGCTCCTGGCGCTGCTCCTGGCACTGCTCCTGGAACTGACACTGCTCCTCACACAGCTCCTGACAGTGACACTGCTCCTGACACAGCTGCTGACACTGACACTGCTGCTGATACTGACAATGCTCCTGACACTGCTCCTGACACAGACACTGCTGCTGATACTGATAATGCTCCTGAAACTGCTCCTGACCCTGACACGGCTGCTCACACTGCTCCTGACACTGACACTGCTCCTGAAACTGGTCCTGACACAGACACTGCTGCTGATACTGACAATGCTCCTGACACTGCTCCTGACACAGACACTGCTCCTGGCGCTGCTCCTGACACTGACTCTGCTCCTGATGCTGACACTGACACTGCTCCTGGCACTGCTCCTGAGACTGCTCCTGACACTGCTCCTGACACTGACACTGCTCCTGACACTGCTCCTGACACTGACACTGCTCCTGACACTGCTCCTGACACTGACACTGCTGCTGATCCTGACAATGCTTCTGACACTGCTCCTGACACTGATGCTGACACTGTTCATGACTGTGACACTGACACTGACACTGCTCCCGTCACAGACACTGACACTCATCCTGACACTGACACTGCTCCTGTGTCTAACACTTGTCCTGAGACTGCTTCTGACACAGGCTGGTCCTGACACTGCTCCTGACATTGCTCCTGACATTGCCGCTGGCCCTGACACAGACACTGCACCTGGTACTGACACTGACACTGCTCCTGACACTGTCACTGCTCCTGACCGTGCTCCAGGCACTGCAACTGACACTGGCACTGCCCCTGACACTGATCCTGACACTGACCCTGCTCCTGACACAGCTTCTGACACTGACACTGCTCCTGACGCTGCTCCTGACACTGACACTGCCCCTGGCACTGCTCCTGACACTGACGCTGCTCCTGATACTGACTCTGACACTGCTCCTGGCACTGCTCCTGACACTGCTCCTGAAACTGCTCCTGACACAGGCACTGCTCCTGGTACTGACACTGACACTGCTCCTGACACAAACACTGCTGCTGATACTGACAATGCTCCTGACACTGCTTCTGACACTGCTCCTAAAACTGACACTGCTCCTGATACTGACACTCTCACTGCTACTGACACTGCTCCTGACACTCACACTGCTGCTGATCCTGACAATGCTCTTTACACTGCTACAGACACTGACACTGATACTGCACCTGACACAACTCCTGAAATAGCTCCTGTATCTGACACTGCTCCTGACACTGACACTGCTCCTGGCACAGCTCCTGTGACTGCTCCTGACACAGACACTGCTCCTGACCCTGACACGGCTGCTCACACTGCTACTGACACTGACACGGCTCCTGACACTGGACCTGACACAGACACTGCTGCTGATGCTGACAATGCTCCTGACACTGCTCCTGACAGAGACACTACTCCGAACAATGCTTCTGACACTGACACTGCTCCTGTCACTGGCACTGGACGTGACACTGCTTCTGACACTGGCACTGGTCCTGACACTGCTCCTGACAGTGACACTGCTCCTGGTACTGACACTGACACTGCTCCTGACACCGACACTGTTCCTGTCACTGCTCCTGACGCTGACACTGCTCCTGACACTGCTCCTGACACTGACACTGCTCCTGGCACAGCTCCTGCCACTGACACTGCTCCTGACACTGCTCGTGACACTGCTCCTGACACTGACACTGCTCCTGACACTGCTCCTGACACTGACACTGCTCCTGACACTGCTCCTGACACTGACACTGCTGCTGATCCTGACAATGCTCCTGACACTGCTCCTGACACTGATGCTGACACTGTTTATGACTGTGACACTGACACTAACACTGCTCCCGTCACAGACACTGACACTGATCCTGACACTGACACTGCTCCTGTGTCTAACACTTGTCCTGAGACTGCTTCTGACACTGGCTGGTCCTGACACTGCTCCTGACATTGCTCCTGACATTGCCGCTGGTCCTGACACAGACACTGCACCTGGTACTGACACTGACACTGCTCCTGACACTGTCACTGCTCCTGACGGTGCTAGAGGCACTGCAACTGACACTGGCACTGCCCCTGACACTGATCCTGACACTGACCCTGCTCCTGACACAGCTTCTGACACTGACACTGCTCCTGACGCTGCTCCTGACACAGACACTGCTCCTGGCACTGCTCCTGACACTGACGCTGCTCCTGATACTGACTCTGACACTGCTCCTGGCACTGCTCCTGACACTGCTCCTGAAACTGCTCCTGACACAGGCACTGCTCCTGGTACTGACACTGACACTGCTCCTGACACTGACACTGCTCCTGAACCTGACACTGCTCCTGACACTGCTCCAGACACTGACACTGACACTGCTCCTGAAACTACTTCTGACACAGCTCCTGACGATGACACTGCTCCTGACACTGCTTCTGACACTGACACTGCTGATGACACAGCTCCTGACACAGCTCCTGACACTGACACTGACACTGTTCCTGACACTGACGCTGACACTGCTCATGACAGTGACTCTGACACTGACACTGCTCCCGGCACAGTGTCTGAGACTGATCCTGACACTGGCACTGCTCCTGTAACTGACACTTGTCCTGAGACTGCTTCTGACACTGGCACTGGTTCTGACACTGCTCCTTACATTGGCGCTGGTCCTGACTCTGCTCCTGACACTGACACTGCTCCTGACACTGCTCCTGACACAGACACTGCTGCTGATACTGACAATGCTCCTGACACTGCTTCTGACACTGCTCGTAAAACTGACACTGCTCCTGATACTGACACTCACTCTGCTACTGACACTGCTCCTGACACTCGCACTGCAGCTGATCCTGACAATGCTCTTGACACTGCTCCAGACACTGACACTGATACTGCACCTGACACTGACACTGCTCCCCACACTGCTCCTGACACTGGCACTGCTCCTGGCACTGCTACTGACACTGACACTGCTCCTGACACTGATACTGCTGCTGATCCTGACAAAGCTCCTGACACTGCTACTGACACCGCTCGTGACGTTGCTCCAGACGCTGACACTGCTCCTGACACAGCTCGTGACGGTGACACTGCTCCTGCCACTGTTCCTGACACGGCTGCTCACACAGACACTGCTCCTGACACTGGCACTGGTCCTGACACTGCTGCTGATACTGACAATGCTCCTGACACTGCTTCTGACACTGCTCGTAAAACAGACACTGCTCCTGATACTGACACTCTCACTGCTACTGACACTGCTCCTGACACTCACACTGCTGCTGATCCTGACAATGCTCTTGACACTGCTCCAGACACTGACACTGATACTGCACCTGACACAACTCCTGAAATAGCTCCTGTATCTGACACTGCTCCTGACACTGACACTGCTCCTGACGGTGCTCCAGGCACTGCAACTGACACTGGCACTGCCCCTGACACTGATCCTGACACTGACCCTGCTCCTGACACAGCTTCTGACACTGACACTGTTCCTGTCACTGCTCCTGACGCTGACACTGCTCCTGACACTGCTCCTGACACTGACACTGCTCCTGGCACAGCTCCTGCCACTGACACTGCTCCTGACACTGCTCGTGACACTGCTCCTGACACTGACACTGCTCCTGACACTGCTCCTGACACTGACACTGCTCCTGACACTGCTCCTGACACTGACACTGCTGCTGATCCTGACAATGCTCCTGACACTGCTCCTGACACTGATGCTGACACTGTTCATGACTGTGACACTGACACTGACACTGCTCCCGTCACAGACACTGACACTGATCCTGACACTGACACTGCTCCTGTGTCTAACACTTGTCCTGAGACTGCTTCTGACACTGGCTGGTCCTGACACTGCTCCTGACATTGCTCCTGACATTGCCGCTGGTCCTGACACAGACACTGCACCTGGTACTGACACTGACACTGCTCCTGACACTGTCACTGCTCCTGACGGTGCTCCAGGCACTGCAACTGACACTGGCACTGCCCCTGACACTGATCCTGACACTGACCCTGCTCCTGACACAGCTTCTGACACTGACACTGCTCCTGACGCTGCTCCTGACACAGACACTGCTCCTGGCACTGCTCCTGACACTGACGCTGCTCCTGATACTGACTCTGACACTGCTCCTGGCACTGCTCCTGACACTGCTCCTGAAACTGCTCCTGACACAGGCACTGCTCCTGGTACTGACACTGACACTGCTCCTGACACTGACACTGCTCCTGAACCTGACACTGCTCCTGACACTGCTCCAGACACTGACACTGACACTGCTCCTGAAACTACTTCTGACACAGCTCCTGACGATGACACTGCTCCTGACACTGCTTCTGACACTGACACTGCTGATGACACAGCTCCTGACACAGCTCCTGACACTGACACTGACACTGTTCCTGACACTGACACTGACACTGCTCATGACAGTGACTCTGACACTGACACTGCTCCCGGCACAGTGTCTGAGACTGATCCTGAAACTGACACTGCTCCTGTAACTGACACTTCTCCTGAGACTGCTTCTGACACTGGCACTGGTCCTGACACTGCTCCTTACATTGGCGCTGGTCCTGACTCTGCTCCTGACACTGACACTGCTCCTGACACTGCTCCTGACACAGACACTGCTGCTGATACTGACAATGCTCCTGACACTGCTTCTGACACTGCTCGTAAAACTGACACTGCTCCTGATACTGACACTCACACTGCTACTGACACTGCTCCTGACACTCGCACTGCTGCTGATCCTGACAATGCTCTTGACACTGCTCCAGACACTGACACTGATACTGCACCTGACACTGACACTGCTCCCCACACTGCTCCTGACACTGGCACTGCTCCTGGCACTGCTACTGACACTGACACTGCTCCTGACACTGATACTGCTGCGGATCCTGACAAAGCTCCTGACACTGCTACTGACACTGCTCGTGACGTTGCTCCAGACGCTGACACTGCTCCTGACACAGCTCGTGACGGTGACGCTGCTCCTGCCACTGTTCCTGACACGGCTGCTCACACTGACACTGCTCCTGACACTGGCACTGGTCCTGACACTGCTCCTGACACTGACACTGCTCCTGACACTGCTCCTGACACTGCTCGTGACACAGACGCTGCTCCTGACAATGCTCCTGACACTGACACTGCTCCTCACACAGCTCCTGACACTGACACTGCTCCTGACACTGCTCCTGACACAGACACTTCTGCTGATACTGACAATGCTCCTGTCACTGCTTCTGACACTGCTCCTGATACTGACACTCTCACTGCTACTGACACTGCTCCTGACACTGACACTGCTCCTGACACAGATCCAGACACTCCTCCTGACACTGACACTGCTCCTGACACTGCCACTGCTCCTGAAGCTGCTCCAGACAATGCAACTGACACTGGCACGGCTCCTCACACTGCTCCTGACACTGACACTGCTCCTGGCACTGCTCCTGATACAGACACTGCTGCTGATACTGACAATGCTCCTGACACTGCTCCTGACACAGACACTGCTGCTGATACTGATAATGCTCCTGAAACTGCTCCTAACCCTGACACGGCTGCTCACACTGCTCCTGACACTGACACTGCTCCTGAAACTGGTCCTAACACAGACACTGCTGCTGATACTGACAATGCTCCTGACACTGCTCCTGACACAGACACTGCTCCTGGCCCTGCTCCTGACACTGACTCTGCTCCTGATGCTGACACTGACACTGCTCCTGGCACTGCTCCTGACACTGCTCCTGACACTGCTCCTGACACTGACACTGCTCCTGACACTGCTCCTGACACTGACACTGCTCCTGACACTGCTCCTGACACTGACACTGCTGCTGATCCTGACAATGCTCCTGACACTGCTCCTGACACTGATGCTGACACTGTTCATGACTGTGACACTGACACTGACACTGCTCCCGTCACAGACACTGACACTGATCCTGACACTGACACTGCTCCTGTGTCTAACACTTGTCCTGAGACTGCTTCTGACACTGGCTGGTCCTGACACTGCTCCTGACATTGCTCCTGACATTGCCGCTGGTCCTGACACAGACACTGCACCTGGTACTGACACTGACACTGCTCCTGACACTGTCACTGCTCCTGACGGTGCTCCAGGCACTGCAACTGACACTGGCACTGCCCCTGACACTGATCCTGACACTGACCCTGCTCCTGACACAGCTTCTGACACTGACACTGCTCCTGACGCTGCTCCTGACACTGACACTGCTCCTGGCACTGCTCCTGACACTGACGCTGCTCCTGATACTGACTCTGACACTGCTCCTGGCACTGCTCCTGACACTGCTCCTGAAACTGCTCCTGACACAGGCACTGCTCCTGGTACTGACACTGACACTGCTCCTGACACTGACACTGCTCCTGAACCTGACACTGCTCCTGACACTGCTCCAGACACTGACACTGACACTGCTCCTGAAACTACTTCTGTCGCAGCTCCTGACGATGACACTGCTCCTGACACTGCTTCTGACACTGACACTGCTGATGACACAGCTCCTGACACAGCTCCTGACACTGACACTGACACTGCTCCTGACACTGACACTGACACTGCTCCCGGCACAGAGACTGAGACTGATCCTGACACTGACACTGCTCCTGTAACTGACACTTGTCCTGAGACTGCTTCTGACACTGGCACTGGTCCTGACACTGCTCCTTACATTGGCGCTGGTCCTGACTCTGCTCCTGACACTGACACTGCTCCTGACACTGCTCCTGACACAGACACTGCTGCTGATACTGACAATGCTCCTGACAATGCTCCTGACACTGCTCCTGACACTGATGCTGACACTGTTCATGACTGTGACACTGACACTGACACTGCTCCCGTCACAGACACTGACACTGATCCTGACACTGACACTGCTCCTGTGTCTAACCCTTGTCCTGAGACTGCTTCTGACACTGGCTGGTCCTGACACTGCTCCTGACATTGCTCCTGACATTGCCGCTGGTCCTGACACAGACACTGCACCTGGTACTGACACTGACACTGCTCCTGACACTGTCACTGCTCCTGGCGGTGCTCCAGGCACTGCAACTGACACTGGCACTGCCCCTGACACTGATCCTGACACTGACCCTGCTCCTGACACAGCTTCTGACACTGACACTGCTCCTGACGCTGCTCCTGACACTGACACTGCTCCTGGCACTGCTCCTGACACTGACGCTGCTCCTGATACTGACTCTGACACTGCTCCTGGCACTGCTCCTGACACTGCTCCTGAAACTGCTCCTGACACAGGCACTGCTCCTGGTACTGACACTGACACTGCTCCTGACACTGACACTGCTCCTGAACCTGACACTGCTCCTGACACTGCTCCAGACACTGACACTGACACTGCTCCTGAAACTACTTCTGTCGCAGCTCCTGACGATGACACTGCTCCTGACACTGCTTCTGACACTGACACTGCTGATGACACAGCTCCTGACACAGCTCCTGACACTGACACTGACACTGCTCCTGACACTGACACTGACACTGCCCATGACAGTGACTCTGACACTGACACTGCTCCCGGCACAGTGTCTGAGACTGATCCTGAAACTGACACTGCTCCTGTAACTGACACTTCTCCTGAGACTGCTTCTGACACTGGCACTGGTCCTGACACTGCTCCTTACATTGGCGCTGGTCCTGACTCTGCTCCTGACACTGACACTGCTCCTGACACTGCTCCTGACACAGACACTGCTGCTGATACTGACAATGCTCCTGACTCTGCTTCTGACACTGCTCGTAAAACTGACACTGCTCCTGATACTGACACTCACACTGCTACTGACACTGCTCCTGACACTCGCACTGCTGCTGATCCTGACAATGCTCTTGACACTGCTCCAGACACTGACACTGATACTGCACCTGACACTGACACTGCTCCCCACACTGCTCCTGACACTGGCACTGCTCCTAACACTGCTCCTGACACAGACACTTCTGCTGATACTGACAATGCTCCTGTCACTGCTTCTGACACTGCTCCTGATACTGACACTCTCACTGCTACTGACACTGCTCCTGACACTGACACTGCTCCTGACACAGATCCAGACACTCCTCCTGACACTGACACTGCTCCTGACACTGCCACTGCTCCTGAAGCTGCTCCAGACAATGCAACTGACACTGGCACGGCTCCTCACACTGCTCCTGACACTGACACTGCTCCTGGCACTGCTCCTGACACTGACACTGCACCTGACACTGCTCCTGACACAGACACTGCTCCTGGCCCTGCTCCTGACACTGACTCTGCTCCTGATGCTGACACTGACACTGCTCCTGGCACTGCTCCTGACACTGCTCCTGACACTGCTCCTGACACTGACACTGCTCCTGACACTGCTCCTGACACTGACACTGCTCCTGACACTGCTCCTGACACTGACACTGCTGCTGATCCTGACAATGCTCCTGACACTGCTCCTGACACTGATGCTGACACTGTTCATGACTGTGACACTGACACTGACACTGCTCCCGTCACAGACACTGACACTGATCCTGACACTGACCCTGCTCCTGACACAGCTTCTGACACTGACACTGCTCCTGACGCTGCTCCTGACACTGACACTGCTCCTGGCACTGCTCCTGACACTGACGCTGCTCCTGATACTGACTCTGACACTGCTCCTGGCACTGCTCCTGACACTGCTCCTGAAACTGCTCCTGACACAGGCACTGCTCCTGGTACTGACACTGACACTGCTCCTGACACTGACACTGCTCCTGAACCTGACACTGCTCCTGACACTGCTCCAGACACTGACACTGACACTGCTCCTGAAACTACTTCTGTCGCAGCTCCTGACGATGACACTGCTCCTGACACTGCTTCTGACACTGACACTGCTGATGACACAGCTCCTGACACAGCTCCTGACACTGACACTGACACTGCTCCTGACACTGACACTGACACTGCTCCCGGCACAGAGACTGAGACTGATCCTGACACTGACACTGCTCCTGTAACTGACACTTGTCCTGAGACTGCTTCTGACACTGGCACTGGTCCTGACACTGCTCCTTACATTGGCGCTGGTCCTGACTCTGCTCCTGACACTGACACTGCTCCTGACACTGCTCCTGACACAGACACTGCTGCTGATACTGACAATGCTCCTGACAATGCTCCTGACACTGCTCCTGACACTGATGCTGACACTGTTCATGACTGTGACACTGACACTGACACTGCTCCCGTCACAGACACTGACACTGATCCTGACACTGACACTGCTCCTGTGTCTAACACTTGTCCTGAGACTGCTTCTGACACTGGCTGGTCCTGACACTGCTCCTGACATTGCTCCTGACATTGCCGCTGGTCCTGACACAGACACTGCACCTGGTACTGACACTGACACTGCTCCTGACACTGTCACTGCTCCTGACGGTGCTCCAGGCACTGCAACTGACACTGGCACTGCCCCTGACACTGATCCTGACACTGACCCTGCTCCTGACACAGCTTCTGACACTGACACTGCTCCTGACGCTGCTCCTGACACTGACACTGCTCCTGGCACTGCTCCTGACACTGACGCTGCTCCTGATACTGACTCTGACACTGCTCCTGGCACTGCTCCTGACACTGCTCCTGAAACTGCTCCTGACACAGGCACTGCTCCTGGTACTGACACTGACACTGCTCCTGACACTGACACTGCTCCTGAACCTGACACTGCTCCTGACACTGCTCCAGACACTGACACTGACACTGCTCCTGAAACTACTTCTGACGCAGCTCCTGACGATGACACTGCTCCTGACACTGCTTCTGACACTGACACTGCTGATGACACAGCTCCTGACACAGCTCCTGACACTGACACTGACACTGCTCCTGACACTGACACTGACACTGCTCCCGGCACAGAGACTGAGACTGATCCTGACACTGACACTGCTCCTGTAACTGACACTTGTCCTGAGACTGCTTCTGACACTGGCACTGGTCCTGACACTGCTCCTTACATTGGCGCTGGTCCTGACTCTGCTCCTGACACTGACACTGCTCCTGACACTGCTCCTGACACAGACACTGCTGCTGATACTGACAATGCTCCTGACACTGCTTCTGACACTGCTCGTAAAACTGACACTGCTCCTGATACTGACACTCTCACTGCTACTGACACTGGTCCTGACACTCACACTGCTGCTGATCCTGACAATGCTCTTGACACTGCTCCAGACACTGACACTGATACTGCACCTGACACTGACACTGCTCCCCACACTGCTCCTGACACTGGCACTGCTCCTGGCACTGCTACTGACACTGACACTGCACCTGACACTGATACTGCTGCTGATCCTGACAAAGCTCCTGGCACTGCTACTGACACTGCTCGTGACGTTGCTCCAGACGCTGACACTGCTCCTGACACAGCTCGTGACGGTGGCACTGCTCCTGACACTGCTCGTGACACAGACATTGCTCCTGACAATGCTCCTGACACTGACACTGCTCCTCACACAGCTCCTGACACTGACACTGCTCCTTACACTGCTCCTGACACAGACACTTCTGCTGATACTGACAATGCTCCTGTCACTGCTTCTGACACTGCTCCTGATACTGACACTCTCACTGCTACTGACACTGCTCCTGACACTGACACTGCTCCTGACACAGCTCCAGACACTCCTCCTGACACTGACACTGCTCCTGACACAGCTCCTGACACTGACACTGCTCCTGACACCGACACTACACCTCAAACTGCTCCTGACACTCCTCCTGACACTGACATTGCTCCTGGCACTGCTCCTGACACTGCCGCTGCTCCTGATGCTGACACTGACACTGCTCCAGGCACTGCTCCTGACGCTGCTCCTGACACTGCTCCTGACACAGGCACTGCACCTGGTACTGACACTGACACTGCACCTGACACAGGCACTGTTTCTGGTACTGACACTGACACTGCTACTGACACTGCCACTGCTCCTGACGCTGCTCCAGACACTGCAACTGGCACTGGCACGGCTCCTCACACTGCACCGGACACTGACACTGCTCCTGACACAGCTCCTGACACTGACACTGCACCTGACACTGCTCCTGGCACTGCCACTGGTCCTGACACTGCTCCTGAAACTGACACTGGTCCTCACACTGCTCCTGACACTGACACTGCTCCTGACACTGCTCGTGACACTGCTCCTGACACTGACACTGCTCCTGACACTGCTCCTGACACTGACACTGCTCCTGACACTGACACTGCTCCTGACACTGCTCCTGACACTGACACTGCTCCTGACACTGCTCCTGACACTGACACTGCTGCTGATCCTGACAATGCTCCTGACACTGCTCCTGACACTGATGCTGACACTGTTCATGACTGTGACAATGACACTGACACTGCTCCCGTCACAGACACTGACACTGATCCTGACACTGACACTGCTCCTGTGTCTAACACTTGTCCTGAGACTGCTTCTGACACTGGCTGGTCCTGACACTGCTCCTGACATTGCTCCTGACATTGCCGCTGGTCCTGACACAGACACTGCACCTGGTACTGACACTGACACTGCTCCTGACACTGTCACTGCTCCTGACGGTGCTCCAGGCACTGCAACTGACACTGGCACTGCCCCTGACACTGATCCTGACACTGACCCTGCTCCTGACACAGCTTCTGACACTGACACTGCTCCTGACGCTGCTCCTGACGCAGACACTGCTCCTGGCACTGCTCCTGACACTGACGCTGCTCCTGATACTGACTCTGACACTGCTCCTGGCACTGCTCCTGACACTGCTCCTGAAACTGCTCCTGACACAGGCACTGCTCCTGGTACTGACACTGACACTGCTCCTGACACTGACACTGCTCCTGAACCTGACACTGCTCCTGACACTGCTCCAGACACTGACACTGACACTGCTCCTGAAACTACTTCTGACACAGCTCCTGACGATGACACTGCTCCTGACACTGCTTCTGACACTGACACTGCTGATGACACAGCTCCTGACACAGCTCCTGACACTGACACTGACACTGTTCCTGACACTGACACTGACACTGCTCATGACAGTGACTCTGACACTGACACTGCTCCCGGCACAGTGTCTGAGACTGATCCTGAAACTGACACCGCTCCTGTAACTGACACTTGTCCTGAGACTGCTTCTGACACTGGCACTGGTCCTGACACTGCTCCTTACATTGGCGCTGGTCCTGACTCTGCTCCTGACACTGACACTGCTCCTGACACTGCTCCTGACACAGACACTGCTGCTGATACTGACAATGCTCCTGACACTGCTTCTGACACTGCTCGTAAAACTGACACTGCTCCTGATACTGACACTCACACTGCTACTGACACTGCTCCTGACACTCGCACTGCTGCTGATCCTGACAATGCTCTTGACACTGCTCCAGACACTGACACTGATACTGCACCTGACACTGACACTGCTCCCCACACTGCTCCTGACACTGGCACTGCTGCTG
Organism: Calliopsis andreniformis; assembly: GCF_051401765.1. Classification (NCBI taxonomy): domain Eukaryota; kingdom Metazoa; phylum Arthropoda; class Insecta; order Hymenoptera; family Andrenidae; genus Calliopsis; species Calliopsis andreniformis. The sequence continues at coordinate 67,896 of NW_027480782.1, forward strand.
GCACTGCTACTGACACTGACACTGCTCCTGACACTGATACTGCTGCGGATCCTGACAAAGCTCCTGACACTGCTACTGACACTGCTCGTGACGTTGCTCCAGACGCTGACACTGCTCCTGACACAGCTCGTGACGGTGACACTGCTCCTGCCACTGTTCCTGACACGGCTGCTCACACTGACACTGCTCCTGACACTGGCACTGGTCCTGACACTGCTCCTGACACTGACACTGCTCCTGACACTGCTCCTGACACTGCTCGTGACACAGACGCTGCTCCTGACAATGCTCCTGACACTGACACTGCTCCTCACACAGCTCCTGACACTGACACTGCTCCTGACACAGACACTTCTGCTGATACTGACAATGCTCCTGTCACTGCTTCTGACACTGCTCCTGATACTGACACTCTCACTGCTACTGACACTGCTCCTGACACTGACACTGCTCCTGACACAGATCCAGACACTCCTCCTGACACTGACACTGCTCCTGACACTGCCACTGCTCCTGAAGCTGCTCCAGACAATGCAACTGACACTGGCACGGCTCCTCACACTGCTCCTGACACTGACACTGCTCCTGGCACTGCTCCTGACACTGACACTGCACCTGACACTGCTCCTGGCATTGGCACTGGTGCTGACACTGCTCCTGAAACTGACACTGGTCCTCACACTGCTCCTGACACTGACACTGCTCCTCACGCAGCTCCTGACAGTGATACTGCCCCTGAGACGGCTCCTGACACTGACGCTGCTCCTGGCACTGCTCCTGGCACTGCTCCTGGAACTGACACTGCTCCTCACACAGCTCCTGACAGTGACACAGCTCCTGACACTGCTGCTGGCACTGACACTGCTACTCACACAGCTCCTGACACTGACACTGCTCCAGACACTGCTCCTGATACAGACACTGCTGCTGATACTGACAATGCTCCTGACACTGCTCCTGACACAGACACTGCTGCTGATACTGATAATGCTCCTGAAACTGCTCCTGACCCTGACACGGCTGCTCACACTGCTCCTGACACTGACACTGCTCCTGAAACTGGTCCTAACACAGACACTGCTGCTGATACTGACAATGCTCCTGACACTGCTACTGACACAGACACTGCTCCTGGCCCTGCTCCTGACACTGACTCTGCTCCTGATGCTGACACTGACACTGCTCCTGGCACTGCTCCTGACACTGCTCCTGACACTGCTCCTGACACTGACACTGCTCCTGACACTGCTCCTGACACTGACACTGCTCCTGACACTGCTCCTGACACTGACACTGCTGCTGATCCTGACAATGCTCCTGACACTGCTCCTGACACTGATGCTGACACTGTTCATGACTGTGACACTGACACTGACACTGCTCCCGTCACAGACACTGACACTGATCCTGACACTGACACTGCTCCTGTGTCTAACACTTGTCCTGAGACTGCTTCTGACACTGGCTGGTCCTGACACTGCTCCTGACATTGCTCCTGACATTGCCGCTGGTCCTGACACAGACACTGCACCTGGTACTGACACTGACACTGTCACTGCTCGTGACGGTGCTCCAGGCACTGCAACTGACACTGGCACTGCCCCTGACACTGATCCTGACACTGACCCTGCTCCTGACACAGCTTCTGACACTGACACTGCTCCTGACGCTGCTCCTGACACTGACACTGCTCCTGGCACTGCTCCTGACACTGACGCTGCTCCTGATACTGACTCTGACACTGCTCCTGGCACTGCTCCTGACACTGCTCCTGAAACTGCTCCTGACACAGGCACTGCTCCTGGTACTGACACTGACACTGCTCCTGACACTGACACTGCTCCTGAACCTGACACTGCTCCTGACACTGCTCCAGACACTGACACTGACACTGCTCCTGAAACTACTTCTGACGCAGCTCCTGACGATGACACTGCTCCTGACACTGCTTCTGACACTGACACTGCTGATGACACAGCTCCTGACACAGCTCCTGACACTGACACTGACACTGCTCCTGACACTGACACTGACACTGCTCCCGGCACAGAGACTGAGACTGATCCTGACACTGACACTGCTCCTGTAACTGACACTTGTCCTGAGACTGCTTCTGACACTGGCACTGGTCCTGACACTGCTCCTTACATTGGCGCTGGTCCTGACTCTGCTCCTGACACTGCTCCTGACACAGACACTGCTGCTGATACTGACAATGCTCCTGACACTGCTTCTGACACTGCTCGTAAAACTGACACTGCTCCTGATACTGACACTCTCACTGCTACTGACACTGCTCCTGACACTCACACTGCTGCTGATCCTGACAATGCTCTTGACACTGCTCCAGACACTGACACTGATACTGCACCTGACACTGACACTGCTCCCCACACTGCTCCTGACACTGGCACTGCTCCTTACACTGCTCCTGACACAGACACTTCTGCTGATACTGACAATGCTCCTGTCACTGCTTCTGACACTGCTCCTGATACTGACACTCTCACTGCTACTGACACTGCTCCTGACACTGACACTGCTCCTGACACAGCTCCAGACACTCCTCCTGACACTGACACTGCTCCTGACACAGCTCCTGACACTGACACTGCTCCTGACACCGACACTACACCTCAAACTGCTCCTGACACTCCTCGTGACACTGACATTGCTCCTGGCACTGCTCCTGACACTGACGCTGCTCCTGATGCTGAAACTGTCACTGCTCCAGGCACTGCTCCTGACGCTGCTCCTGACACTGCTCCTGACACAGGCACTGCACCTGGTACTGACACTGACACTGCACCTGACACAGGCACTGTTTCTGGTACTGACACTGACACTGCTACTGACACTGCCACTGCTCCTGACGCTGCTCCAGACACTGCAACCGACACTGGTACGGCTCCTCACACTGCACCTGACACTGACACTGCTCCTGACACAGCTCCTGACACTGACACTGCACCTGACACTGCTCCTGGCACTGCCACTGGTCCTGACACTGCTCCTGAAACTGACACTGGTCCTCACACTGCTCCTGACACTGACACTGCTCCTGAAACTGGTCCTGACACAGACACTGCTGCTGATACTGACAATGCTCCTGACACTGCTCCTGACACAGACACTGCTCCTGGCGCTGCTCCTGACACTGACACTGCTCCTGACACTGCTCCTGACACTGACACTGCTGCTGATCCTGACAATGCTCCTGACACTGCTCCTGACACTGATGCTGACTCTGTTCATGACTGTGACACTGACACTGACACTGCTCCCGTCACAGACACTGACACTGATCCTGACACTAACACTGCTCCTGTGTCTAACACTTGTCCTGAGACTGCTTCTGACACAGGCTGGTCCTGACACTGCTCATGACATTGCTCCTGACATTGCCGCTGGTCCTGACACAGACACTGCACCTGGTACTGACACTGACACTGCTCCTGACACTGTCACTGCTCCTGACGGTGCTCCAGGCACTGCAACTGACACTGGCACTGCCCCTGACACTGATCCTGGCACTGACCCTGCTCCTGACACAGCTTCTGACACTGACACTGCTCCTGACGCTGCTCCTGACACTGACACTGCTCCTGGCACTGCTCCTGACACTGACGCTGCTCCTGATACTGACTCTGACACTGCTCCTGGCACTGCTCCTGACACTGCTCCTGAAACTGCTCATGACACAGGCACTGCTCCTGGTACTGACACTGACACTGCTCCTGACACAAACACTGCTGCTGATACTGACAATGCTCCTGACACTGCTTCTGACACTGCTCCTAAAACTGACACTGCTGCTGATACTGACACTCTCACTGCTACTGACACTGCTCCTGACACTCACACTGCTGCTGATCCTGACAATGCTCTTGACACTGCTCCAGACACTGACACTGATACTGCACCTGACACAACTCCTGAAATAGCTCCTGTATCTGACACTGCTCCTGACACTGACACTGCTCCTGGCACAGCTCCTGTGACTGCTCCTGACACTGACACTGCTCCTGACCCTGACACGGCTGCTCACACTGCTACTGACACTGACACTGCTCCTGACACGGGTCCTAACACAGACACTGCTGCTGATGCTGACAATGCTCCTGACACTGCTCCTGACAGAGACACTACTCCGAACAATGCTTCTGACACTGACACTGCTCCTGTCACTGGCACTGGACCTGACACTGCTTCTGACACTGGCACTGGTCCTGACACTGCTCCTGACAGTGACACTGCTCCTGGTACTGACACTGACACTGCTCCTGACACCGACACTGTTCCTGTCACTGCTCCTGACGCTGACACTGCTCCTGACACTGCTCCTGACACTGACACTGCTCCTGGCACAGCTCCTGCCACTGACACTGCTCCTGACACTGCTCGTGACACTGCTCCTGACACTGACACTGCTCCTGGCACAGATCCTGTGACTCCTCCTGACACTGACACTGCTCCTGACACTGACACTGCTCCTGACACTGCACCCGACACTGCTTCTGACACTGTCACTGCTACTACCACTGCTCCTGACACTGACGCTGCTGCTGATCCTGACAATGCTCCTGACAGTGCTCCTGACACTAACGCTGACACTGCTGATGACACTGACACTGACACTGACACTGCTCCTGTCACTGACACTGCTCCTCACACTGCCTTTCACACTGACACTGCTCCTGACACTGCTACTGACACAGACACTGCTGCTGATACTGACAATGCTCCTGACACTGCTCCTGACACAGACACTGCTCCTGGCGCTGCTCCTGACACTGACGCTGCTCCTGATGCTGACACTGACGGTGCTCCTGGCACTGCTCCTGACACTGCTCCTGACACTGCTCCTGACACTGACACTGCTCCTGACACTGCTCCTGACACTGACACTGCTCCTGACACTGCTCCTGGCACTGCCACTGGTCCTGACACTGCTCCTGAAACTGACACTGGTCATCACACTGCTCCTGACACTGACACTGCTCCTCACGCTGGTCCTGACAATGATACTGCACCTGGGACTACTCCTGACACTGACGCTGCTCCTGTCACTGCTCCTGAAACTGACACTGGTCCGCACACTGCTCCTGACACTGACACTGCTCCTCACGCTGGTCCTGACAATGATACTGCCCCTGAGACTGCTCCTGACACTGACGCTGCTCCTGGCACTGCTCCTGGCACTGCTCCTGACACTGCCACTGCTCCTGACGCTGCTCCAGACACTGCAACTGACTCTGACACGGCTACTCACACTGCTCCTGACACTGACACTGCTCCTGACACTGCTCCTGACACTGACACTACACCTGACACTGCTCCTGGCACTGCCACTGGTCCTGACACTGCTCCTGAAACTGACACTGGTCCTCACACAGCTCCTGACACTGACACTGCTCCAGACACTGCTCCTGATACAGACACTGCTGCTGATACTGACAATGCTCCTGACACTGCTCCTGACACAGACACTGCTGCTGATACTGATAATGCTCCTGAAACTGCTCCTGACCCTGGCACGGCTGCTCACACTGCTCCTGACACTGACACTGCTCCTGACACTGCTCCTGACACTGCTCCTGACACTGACACTGCTCCTGACACTGCTCCTGACACTGACACTGCTCCTGACACTGCTCCTGACACTGACACTGCTGCTGATCCTGACAATGCTCCTGACACTGCTCCTGACACTGATGCTGACACTGTTCATGACTGTGACACTGACACTGACACTGCTCCCGTCACAGACACTGACACTGATCCTGACACTGACACTGCTCCTGTGTCTAACACTTGTCCTGAGACTGCTTCTGACACAGGCTGGTCCTGACACTGCTCCTGACATTGCTCCTGACATTGCCGATGGTCCTGACACAGACACTGCACCTGGTACTGACACTGACACTGCTCCTGACACTGTCACTGCTCCTGACGGTGCTCCAGGCACTGCAACTGACACTGGCACTGCCCCTGATACTGATCCTGACACTGACCCTGCTCCTGACACAGCTTCTGACACTGACACTGCTCCTGACGCTGCTCCTGACACTGACACTGCTCCTGGCACTGCTCCTGACACTGACGCTGCTCCTGATACTGACTCTGACACTGCTCCTGGCACTGCTCCTGACACTGCTCCTGAAACTGATCCTAACGCAGGCACTGCTCCTGGTACTGACACTGACACTGCTCCTGACACTGACACTGCTCCTGAACCTGACACTGCTCCTGACACTGCTCCAGACACTGACACTGACACTGCTCCTGAAACTACTTCTGACACAGCTCCTGACGATGACACTGCTCCTGACACTGCTGATGACACAGCTCCTGACACAGCTCCTGACACTGACACTGACACTGCTCCTGACACTGACACTGACACTGCTCATGACAGTGACTCTGACACTGACACTGCTCGCGGCACAGAGACTGAGACTGATCCTGACACTGACACTGCTCCTGTAACTGACACTTGTCCTGAGACTGCTTCTGACACTGGCACTGGCCCTGACACTGCTCCTTACATTGGCGCTGGTCCTGACTCTGCTCCTGACACTGACACTGCTCCTGACACTGCTCCTGACACTCACACTGCTGCTGATCCTGACAATGCTCTTGACACTGCTCCAGACACTGACACTGATACTGCACCTGACACAACTCCTGAAATAGCTCCTGTATCTGACACTGCTCCTGACACTGACACTGCTCCTGGCACAGCTCCTGTGACTGCTCCTGACACTGACACTGCTCCTGACCCTGACACGGCTGCTCACACTGCTACTGACACTGACACTGCTCCTGACACGGGTCCTGACACAGACACTGCTGCTGATGCTGACAATGCTCCTGACACTGCTCCTGACAGAGACACTACTCCGAACAATGCTTCTGACACTGACACTGCTCCTGTCACTGGCACTGGACCTGACACTGCTTCTGACACTGGCACTGGTCCTGACACTGCTCCTGACACTGCTCCTGACACTGACACTGCTCCTGACACTGCTCCTGACACTGACACTGCTCCTGACACTGCTCCTGACACTGACACAGCTGCTGATCCTGACAATGCTCCTGACACTGCTCCTGACACTGATGCTGACACTGTTCATGACTGTGACACTGACACTGACGCTGCTCCCGTCACAGACACTGACACTGATCCTGACACTAACACTGCTCCTGTGTCTAACACTTGTCCTGTGACTGCTTCTGACACTGGCTGGTCCTGACACTGCTCCTGACATTGCTCCTGACATTGCCGCTGGTCCTGACACAGACACTGCACCTGGTACTGACACTGACACTGCTCCTGACACTGTCACTGCTCCTGACGGTGCTCCAGGCACTGCAACTGACACTGGCACTGCCCCTGACACTGATCCTGACACTGACCCTGCTCCTGACACAGCTTCTGACACTGACACTGCTCCTGACGCTGCTCCTGACACTGACACTGCTCCTGGCACTGCTCCTGACACTGACGCTGCTCCTGATACTGACTCTGACACTGCTCCTGGCACTGCTCCTGACACTGCTCCTGAAACTGCTCCTGACACAGGCACTGCTCCTGGTACTGACACTGACACTGCTCCTGACACTGACACTGCTCCTGAACCTGACACTGCTCCTGACACTGCTCCAGACACTGACACTGACACTGCTCCTGAAACTACTTCTGACACAGCTCCTGACGATGACACTGCTCCTGACACTGCTTCTGACACTGACACTGCTGATGACACAGCTCCTGACACAGCTCCTGACAATGACACTGACACTGCTCCTGACACTGACACTGACACTGCTCCTGACACTGACACTGACACTGCTCATGACAGTGACTCTGACACTGACACTGCTCCCGGCACAGAGACTGAGACTGATCCTGACACTGACACTGCTCCTGTAACTGACACTTGTCCTGAGACTGCTTCTGACACTGGCACTGGTCCTGACACTGCTCCTTACATTGGCGCTGGTCCTCACTCTGCTCCTGACACTGACACTGCTCCTGACACTGCTCCTGACACAGACACTGCTGCTGATACTGACAATGCTCCTGACACTGCTTCTGACACTGCTCGTAAAACTGACACTTCTCCTGATACTGACACTCTCACTGCTACTGACACTGCTCCTGACACTCACACTGCTGCTGATCCTCACAATGCTCTTGACACTGCTCCAGACACTGACACTGATACTGCACCTGACACTGACACTGCTCCCCACACTGCTCCTGACACTGGCACTGCTCCTGGCACTGCTACTGACACTGACACTGCTCCTGACACTGATACTGCTGCTGATCCTGACAAAGCTCCTGACACTGCTACTGACACTGCTCGTGACGTTGCTCCAGACGCTGACACTGCTCCTGACACAGCTCGTGACGGTGACACTGCTCCTGCCACTGTTCCTGACACGGCTGCTCACACTGACACTGCTCCTGACACTGGCACTGGTCCTGACACTGCTCCTTACATTGGCGCTGGTCCTCACTCTGCTCCTGACACTGACACTGCTCCTGACACTGCTCCTGACACAGACACTGCTGCTGATACTGACAATGCTCCTGACACTGCTTCTGACACTGCTCGTAAAACTGACACTGCTCGTAAAACTGACACTTCTCCTGATACTGACACTCTCACTGCTACTGACACTGCTCCTGACACTCACACTGCTGCTGATCCTCACAATGCTCTTGACACTGCTCCAGACACTGACACTGATACTGCACCTGACACTGACACTGCTCCCCACACTGCTCCTGACACTGGCACTGCTCCTGGCACTGCTACTGACACTGACACTGCTCCTGACACTGATACTGCTGCTGATCCTGACAAAGCTCCTGACACTGCTACTGACACTGCTCGTGACGTTGCTCCAGACGCTGACACTGCTCCTGACACAGCTCGTGACGGTGACACTGCTCCTGCCACTGTTCCTGACACGGCTGCTCACACTGACACTGCTCCTGACACTGGCACTGGTCCTGACACTGCTCCTGACACTGACAGTGCTCCTGACACTGCTCCTGACACTGCTCGTGACACAGACACTGCTCCTGACAATGCTCCTGACACTGACACTGCTCCTCACACAGCTCCTGACACTGACACTGCTCCTGACACTGCTCCTGACACAGACACTTCTGCTGATACTGACAATGCTCCTGTCACTGCTTCTGACACTGCTCCTGATACTGACACTCTCACTGCTACTGACACTGCTCCTGACACTGACACTGCTCCTGACACAGCTCCAGACACTCCTCCTGACACTGACACTGCTCCTGACACAGCTCCTGACACTGACACTGCTCCTGACACCGACACTACACATCAAACTGCTCCTGACACTCCTCCTGACACTGACACTGCTCCTGGCACTGCTCCTGATACTGACGCTGCACCTGATGCTGACACTGACACTGCTCCTGGCACTGCTCCTGACGCTGCTCCTGACACTGCTCCTGACACAGGCACTGCACCTGGTACTGACACTGACACTGCTCCTGACACAGGCACTGTTTCTGGTACTGACACTGACACTGCTACTGACACTGCCACTGCTCCTGACGCTGCTCCAGACACTGCAACTGACACTGGCACGGCTCCTCACACTGCTCCTGACACTGACACTGCTCCTGACACTGCTCCTGACACTGACACTGCACCTGACACTGCTCCTGGCACTGCCACTGGTCCTGACACTGCTCCTGAAACTGACACTGGTCCTCACACTGCTCCTGACACTGACACTGCTCCTCACGCTGGTCCTGACAATGATACTGCCCCTGGGACTACTCCTGACACTGACGCTGCTCCTGTCACTGCTCCTGAAACTGACACTGGTCCTCACACTGCTCCTGACACTGACACTGCTCCTCACGCTGGTCCTGACAATGATATTGCCCCTGAGACTGCTCCTGACACTGACGCTGCTCCTGGCACTGCTCCTGGCACTGCTCCTGACACTGCCACTGCTCCTGACGCTGCTCCAGACACTGCAACTGACTCTGACACGGCTACTCACACTGCTCCTGACACTGACACTGCTCCTGACACTGCTCCTGACACTGACACTGCACCTGACACTGCTCCTGGCACTGCCACTGGTCCTGACACTGCTCCTGAAACTGACACTGGTCCTCACACTGCTCCTGACACTGACACTGCTCCTCACGCTGGACCTGACAATGATACTGCCCCTGAGACTGCTCCTGACACTGACGCTGCTCCTGGCACTGCTCCTGGCACTGCTCCTGACACTGACACTGCTCCTGATACTGATACTGACACTGCTCCTGACACCGACACTGCTCCTGTCACTGCTCCTGACGCTGACACTGCTCCTGACACTGCTCCTGACACTGACACTGCTCCTGGCACAGCTCCTGCCACTGACACTGCTCCTGACACTGCTCGTGACACTGCTCCTGACACTGACACTGCTCCTGGCACAGATCCTGTGACTCCTCCTGACACTGACACTGCTCCTGACACTGCTTCTGACACTGCTCCTGACACAGACACTGCTACTGATACTGGCAATGCTCCTGACACTGCTCCTGGCACAGACATGGCTCCGAACGATGCTCCTGACACTGACACTGCTCCTGTCACTGACACTGGTCCTGACACTGCTTCTGAAGCTGGCACTGGTCCTGACACTGCTCCTGACCCTGACACTCCTCCTGATACTGACAATGCTCCTGATACTGCTCCTGACACGGACACTGCTCCGGACAATGCTCCTGACACTGACACTGCTCCTGTCACTGACACTGGTCCTGACACTGCTTCTGACACTGGCACTGGTGCCGACACTGCTCCTGACACTTACCCTGCTCCTGAAACAGCTCCTGACACTGCTCCTGACACTGACACTGCTCCTGGCACTGCTGCTGACACTGACGCTGTTCCTGGTGCTGACACTGACACTGCTCCTGGCACTGCTCCTGACGCTGCTCCTCACACTGCTCCTGACACAGGCACTGCTCCTGGTACTGACACTGACACTGCTCCTGACGCAGGCACTGTTTCTGGTACTGACACTGACACTGCTCCTGACACTGCCACTGCTCCTGACGCTGCTCCAGACAATGCAACTGACACTGGCACGGCTCCTCACACTGCTCCTGACACTGACACTGCTCCTGGCACTGCTCCTGACACTGACACTGCACCTGACACTGCTCCTGGCATTGACACTGGTGCTGACACTGCTCCTGAAACTGACACTGGTCCTCACACTGATCCTGACACTGACACTGCTCCTCACGCAGCTCCTGACAGTGATACTGCCCCTGAGACGGCTCCTGACACTGACGCTGCTCCTGGCACTGCTCTTGGCACTGCTCCTGGAACTGACACTGCTCCTCACACAGCTCCTGACAGTGCCACTGCTCCTGACACTGCTGCTGACACTGACACTGCTACTCACACAGCTCCTGACACTGACACTGCTCCAGACACTGCTCCTGATACAGACACTGCTGCTGATACTGACAATGCTCCTGACACTGCTCCTGACACAGACACTGCTGCTGATACTGATAATGCTCCTGAAACTGCTCCTGACCCTGACACGGCTGCTCACACTGCTCCTGACACTGACACTGCTCCTGAAACTGGTCCTGACACAGACACTGCTGCTGATACTGACAATGCTCCTGACACTGCTCCTGACACAGACACTGCTCCTGACACAGACACTGCTCCTGGCGCTGCTCCAGACACTGACTCTGCTCCTGATGCTGACACTGACACTGCTCCTGGCACTGCTCCTGACAATGCTCCTGACACTGCTCCTGACACTGACACTGCTCCTGACACTGCTCCTGACACTGACACTGCTCCTGACACTGCTCCTGACACTGACACTGCTGCTGATCCTGACAATGCTCCTGACACTGCTCCTGACACTGATGCTGACACTGTTCATGACTGTGACACTGACACTGACACTGCTCCCGTCACAGACACTGACACTGATCCTGACACTGACACTGCTCCTGTGTCTAACACTTGTCCTGAGACTGCTTCTGACACAGGCTGGTCCTGACACTGCTCCTGACATTGCTCCTGACATTGCCGCTGGTCCTGACACAGACACTGCACCTGGTACTGACACTGACACTGCTCCTGACACTGTCACTGCTCCTGACGGTGCTCCAGGCACTGCAACTGACACTGGCACTGCCCCTGACACTGATCCTGACACTGACCCTGCTCCTGACACAGCTTCTGACACTGACACTGCTCCTGACGCTGCTCCTGACACTGACACTGCTCCTGGCACTGCTCCTGACACTGACGCTGCTCCTGATACTGACTCTGACACTGTTTCTGATACTGACACTGACACTGCTACTGACACTGCCACTGCTCCTGACGCTGCTCCAGACACTGCAACTGACACTGGCACGGCTCCTCACACTGCTCCTGACACTGACACTGCTCCTGACACTGCTCCTGTCACTGGCACTGGACCTGACACTGCTTCTGACACTGGCACTGGTCCTGACACTGCTCCTGACAGTGACACTGCTCCTGGTACTGACACTGACACTGCTCCTGACACCGACAATGTTCCTGTCACTGCTCCTGACGCTGACACTGCTCCTGACACTGCTCCTGACACTGACACTGCTCCTGGCACAGCTCCTGCCACTGACACTGCTCCTGACACTGCTCGTGACACTGCTCCTGACACTGACACTGCCCCTGGCACAGATCCTGTGACTCCTCCTGACACTGACACTGCTCCTGACACTGACACTGCTCCTGACACTGCACCTGACACTGCTTCTGACACTTTCACTGCTACTACCACTGCTCCTGACACTGACGCTGCTGCTGATCCTGACAATGCACCTGACAGTGCTCCTGACTCTAACGCTGACACTGCTGATGACACTGACACTGACACTGTCACTGCCCTGTCACTGACACTGCTCCTCACACTGCCCTTCACACTGACACTGCTCCTGACACTGCTACTGACACAGACACTGCTGCTGATACTGACAATGCTCCTGACACTGCTTCTGACACTGCTCCTGATACTGACACTCTCACTGCTACTGACACTGCTCCTGACACTGACACTGCTCCTGACACAGCTCCTGACACTGACACTGCTCCTGACGCTGCTCCTGACACTGACACTGCTCCTGGCACTGCTCCTGACACTGACGCTGCTCCTGATACTGACTCTGACACTGTTTCTGGTACTGACACTGACACTGCTACTGACACTGCCACTGCTCCTGACGCTGCTCCAGACACTGCAACTGACACTGGCACGGCTCCTCACACTGCTCCTGACACAGGCACTGCACCTGGTACTGACACTGACACTGCTCCTGACACAGGCACTGTTTCTGGTACTGACACTGACACTGCTACTGACACTGCCACTGCTCCTGACGCTGCTCCAGACACTGCAACTGACACTGGCACGGCTCCTCACACTGCTCCTGACACTGACACTGCTCCTGACACTGCTCCTGACACTGACACTGCACCTGACACTGCTCCTGGCACTGCCACTGGTCCTGACACTGCTCCTGAAACTGACACTGGTCCTCACACTGCTCCTGACACTGACACTGCTCCTCACGCTGGTCCTGACAATGATACTGCCCCTGGGACTACTCCTGACACTGACGCTGCTCCTGTCACTGCTCCTGAAACTGACACTGGTCCTCACACTGCTCCTGACACTGACACTGCTCCTCACGCTGGTCCTGACAATGATACTGCCCCTGGGACTACTCCTGACACTGACGCTGCTCCTGTCACTGCTCCTGAAACTGACACTGGTCCTCACACTGCTCCTGACACTGACACTGCTCCTCACGCTGGTCCTGACAATGATACTGCCCCTGAGACTGCTCCTGACACTGACGCTGCTCCTGGCACTGCTCCTGGCACTGCTCCTGACACTGCCACTGCTCCTGACGCTGCTCCAGACACTGCAACTGACTCTGACACGGCTACTCACACTGCTCCTGACACTGACACTGCTCCTGACACTGCTCCTGACACTGACACTGCACCTGACACTGCTCCTGGCACTGCCACTGGTCCTGACACTGCTCCTGAAACTGACACTGGTCCTCACACTGCTCCTGACACTGACACTGCTCCTCACGCTGGACCTGACAATGATACTGCCCCTGAGACTGCTCCTGACACTGACGCTGCTCCTGGCACTGCTCCTGGCACTGCTCCTGACACTGACACTGCTCCTGATACTGATACTGACACTGCTCCTGACACCGACACTGCTCCTGTCACTGCTCCTGACGCTGACACTGCTCCTGACACTGCTCCTGACACTGACACTGCTCCTGGCACAGCTCCTGCCACTGACACTGCTCCTGACACTGCTCGTGACACTGCTCCTGACACTGACACTGCTCCTGGCACAGATCCTGTGACTCCTCCTGACACTGACACTGCTCCTGACACTGCTTCTGACACTGCTCCTGACACAGACACTGCTACTGATACTGGCAATGCTCCTGACACTGCTCCTGGCACAGACATGGCTCCGAACGATGCTCCTGACACTGACACTGCTCCTGTCACTGACACTGGTCCTGACACTGCTTCTGAAGCTGGCACTGGTCCTGACACTGCTCCTGACACTGCTCCTGACACTGACACTGCTCCTGACACTGCTCCTGACACTGACACTGCTCCTGACACTGCTCCTGACACTGACACAGCTGCTGATCCTGACAATGCTCCTGACACTGCTCCTGACACTGATGCTGACACTGTTCATGACTGTGACACTGACACTAACGCTGCTCCCGTCACAGACACTGACACTGATCCTGACACTGACACTGCTCCTGTGTCTAACACTTGTCCTGTGACTGCTTCTGACACTGGCTGGTCCTGACACTGCTCCTGACATTGCTCCTGACATTGCCGCTGGTCCTGACACAGACACTGCACCTGGTACTGACACTGACACTGCTCCTGACACTGTCACTGCTCCTGACGGTGCTCCAGGCACTGCAACTGACACTGGCACTGCCCCTGACACTGATCCTGACACTGACCCTGCTCCTGACACAGCTTCTGACACTGACACTGCTCCTGACGCTGCTCCTGACACTGACACTGCTCCTGGCACTGCTCCTGACACTGACGCTGCTCCTGATACTGACTCTGACACTGCTCCTGGCACTGCTCCTGACACTGCTCCTGAAACTGCTCCTGACACAGGCACTGCTCCTGGTACTGACACTGACACTGCTCCTGACACTGACACTGCTCCTGAACCTGACACTGCTCCTGACACTGCTCCAGACACTGACACTGACACTGCTCCTGAAACTACTTCTGACACAGCTCCTGACGATGACACTGCTCCTGACACTGCTTCTGACACTGACACTGCTGATGACACAGCTCCTGACACAGCTCCTGACACTGACACTGACACTGCTCCTGACACTGACACTGACACTGCTCCTGACACTGACACTGACACTGCTCATGACAGTGACTCTGACACTGACACTGCTCCCGGCACAGAGACTGAGACTGATCCTGACACTGACACTGCTCCTGTAACTGACACTTGTCCTGAGACTGCTTCTGACACTGGCACTGGTCCTGACACTGCTCCTTACATTGGCGCTGGTCCTCACTCTGCTCCTGACACTGACACTGCTCCTGACACTGCTCCTGACACAGACA
This sequence comes from Calliopsis andreniformis, assembly GCF_051401765.1. Lineage (NCBI taxonomy): Eukaryota > Metazoa > Arthropoda > Insecta > Hymenoptera > Andrenidae > Calliopsis > Calliopsis andreniformis. The sequence continues at coordinate 83,660 of NW_027480782.1, forward strand.
CTGCTGCTGATACTGACAATGCTCCTGACACTGCTTCTGACATTGCTCGTAAAACTGACACTTCTCCTGATACTGACACTCTCACTGCTACTGACACTGCTCCTGACACTCACACTGCTGCTGATCCTCACAATGCTCTTGACACTGCTCCAGACACTGACACTGATACTGCACCTGACACTGACACTGCTCCCCACACTGCTCCTGACACTGGCACTGCTCCTGGCACTGCTACTGACACTGACACTGCTCCTGACACTGATACTGCTGCTGATCCTGACAAAGCTCCTGACACTGCTACTGACACTGCTCGTGACGTTGCTCCAGACGCTGACACTGCTCCTGACACAGCTCGTGACGGTGACACTGCTCCTGCCACTGTTCCTGACACGGCTGCTCACACTGACACTGCTCCTGACACTGGCACTGGTCCTGACACTGCTCCTTACATTGGCGCTGGTCCTCACTCTGCTCCTGACACTGACACTGCTCCTGACACTGCTCCTGACACAGACACTCCTGCTGATACTGACAATGCTCCTGACACTGCTTCTGACACTGCTCGTAAAACTGACACTTCTCCTGATACTGACACTCTCACTGCTACTGACACTGCTCCTGACACTCACACTGCTGCTGATCCTCACAATGCTCTTGACACTGCTCCAGACACTGACACTGTCACTGCCCTGTCACTGACACTGCTCCTCACACTGCCCTTCACACTGACACTGCTCCTGACACTGCTACTGACACAGACACTGCTGCTGATACTGACAATGCTCCTGACACTGCTTCTGACACTGCTCCTGATACTGACACTCTCACTGCTACTGACACTGCTCCTGACACTGACACTGCTCCTGACACAGCTCCTGACACTGACACTGCTCCTGACGCTGCTCCTGACACTGACACTGCTCCTGGCACTGCTCCTGACACTGACGCTGCTCCTGATACTGACTCTGACACTGTTTCTGGTACTGACACTGACACTGCTACTGACACTGCCACTGCTCCTGACGCTGCTCCAGACACTGCAACTGACACTGGCACGGCTCCTCACACTGCTCCTGACACAGGCACTGCACCTGGTACTGACACTGACACTGCTCCTGACACAGGCACTGTTTCTGGTACTGACACTGACACTGCTACTGACACTGCCACTGCTCCTGACGCTGCTCCAGACACTGCAACTGACACTGGCACGGCTCCTCACACTGCTCCTGACACTGACACTGCTCCTGACACTGCTCCTGACACTGACACTGCATCTGACACTGCTCCTGGCACTGCCACTGGTCCTGACACTGCTCCTGAAACTGACACTGGTCCTCACACTGCTCCTGACACTGACACTGCTCCTCACGCTGGTCCTGACAATGGTACTGCCCCTGGGACTACTCCTGACACTGACGCTGCTCCTGTCACTGCTCCTGAAACTGACACTGGTCCTCACACTGCTCCTGACACTGACATTGCTCCTCACGCTGGTCCTGACAATGATACTGCCCCTGGGACTACTCCTGACACTGACGCTGCTCCTGTCACTGCTCCTGAAACTGACACTGGTCCTCACACTGCTCCTGACACTGACACTGCTCCTCACGCTGGTCCTGACAATGATACTGCCCCTGAGACTGCTCCTGACACTGACGCTGCTCCTGGCACTGCTCCTGGCACTGCTCCTGACACTGCCACTGCTCCTGACGCTGCTCCAGACACTGCAACTGACTCTGACACGGCTACTCACACTGCTCCTGACACTGACACTGCTCCTGACACTGCTCCTGACACTGACACTGCACCTGACACTGCTCCTGGCACTGCCACTGGTCCTGACACTGCTCCTGAAACTGACACTGGTCCTCACACTGCTCCTGACACTGACACTGCTCCTCACGCTGGACCTGACAATGATACTGCCCCTGAGACTGCTCCTGACACTGACGCTGCTCCTGGCACTGCTCCTGGCACTGCTCCTGACACTGACACTGCTCCTGATACTGATACTGACACTGCTCCTGACACCGACTCTGCTCCTGTCACTGCTCCTGACGCTGACAGTGCTCCTGACACTGCTCCTGACACTGACACTGCTCCTGGCACAGCTCCTGCCACTGACACTGCTCCTGACACTGCTCGTGACACTGCTCCTGACACTGACACTGCTCCTGGCACAGATCCTGTGACTCCTCCTGACACTGACACTGCTCCTGACACTGCTTCTGACACTGCTCCTGACACAGACACTGCTACTGATACTGGCAATGCTCCTGACACTGCTCCTGGCACAGACATGGCTCCGAACGATGCTCCTGACACTGACACTGCTCCTGTCACTGACACTGGTCCTGACACTGCTTCTGAAGCTGGCACTGGTCCTGACACTGCTCCTGACACTGCTCCTGACACTGACACTGCTCCTGACACTGCTCCTGACACTGACACTGCTCCTGACACTGCTCCTGACACTGACACAGCTGCTGATCCTGACAATGCTCCTGACACTGCTCCTGACACTGATGCTGACACTGTTCATGACTGTGACACTGACACTGACGCTGCTCCCGTCACAGACACTGACACTGATCCTGACACTGACACTGCTCCTGTGTCTAACACTTGTCCTGTGACTGCTTCTGACACTGGCTGGTCCTGACACTGCTCCTGACATTGCTCCTGACATTGCCGCTGGTCCTGACACAGACACTGCACCTGGTACTGACACTGACACTGCTCCTGACACTGTCACTGCTCCTGACGGTGCTCCAGGCACTGCAACTGACACTGGCACTGCCCCTGACACTGATCCTGACACTGACCCTGCTCCTGACACAGCTTCTGACACTGACACTGCTCCTGACGCTGCTCCTGACACTGACACTGCTCCTGGCACTGCTCCTGACACTGACGCTGCTCCTGATACTGACTCTGACACTGCTCCTGGCACTGCTCCTGACACTGCTCCTGAAACTGCTCCTGACACAGGCACTGCTCCTGGTACTGACACTGACACTGCTCCTGACACTGACACTGCTCCTGAACCTGACACTGCTCCTGACACTGCTCCAGACACTGACACTGACACTGCTCCTGAAACTACTTCTGACACAGCTCCTGACGATGACACTGCTCCTGACACTGCTTCTGACACTGACACTGCTGATGACACAGCTCCTGACACAGCTCCTGACACTGACACTGACACTGCTCCTGACACTGACACTGACACTGCTCCTGACACTGACACTGACACTGCTCATGACAGTGACTCTGACACTGACACTGCTCCCGGCACAGAGACTGAGACTGATCCTGACACTGACACTGCTCCTGTAACTGACACTTGTCCTGAGACTGCTTCTGACACTGGCACTGGTCCTGACACTGCTCCTTACATTGGCGCTGGTCCTCACTCTGCTCCTGACACTGACACTGCTCCTGACACTGCTCCTGACACAGACACTGCTGCTGATACTGACAATGCTCCTGACACTGCTTCTGACACTGCTCGTAAAACTGACACTTCTCCTGATACTGACACTCTCACTGCTACTGACACTGCTCCTGACACTCACACTGCTGCTGATCCTCACAATGCTCTTGACACTGCTCCAGACACTGACACTGATACTGCACCTGACACTGACACTGCTCCCCACACTGCTCCTGACACTGGCACTGCTCCTGGCACTGCTACTGACACTGACACTGCTCCTGACACTGATACTGCTGCTGATCCTGACAAAGCTCCTGACACTGCTACTGACACTGCTCGTGACGTTGCTCCAGACGCTGACACTGCTCCTGACACAGCTCGTGACGGTGACACTGCTCCTGCCACTGTTCCTGACACGGCTGCTCACACTGACACTGCTCCTGACACTGGCACTGGTCCTGACACTGCTCCTTACATTGGCGCTGGTCCTCACTCTGCTCCTGACACTGACACTGCTCCTGACACTGCTCCTGACACAGACACTGCTGCTGATACTGACAATGCTCCTGACACTGCTTCTGACACTGCTCGTAAAACTGACACTTCTCCTGATACTGACACTCTCACTGCTACTGACACTGCTCCTGACACTCACACTGCTGCTGATCCTCACAATGCTCTTGACACTGCTCCAGACACTGACACTGATACTGCACCTGACATTGACACTGCTCCCCACACTGCTCCTGACACTGGCACTGCTCCTGGCACTGCTACTGACACTGACACTGCTCCTGACACTGATACTGCTGCTGATCCTGACAAAGCTCCTGACACTGCTACTGACACTGCTCGTGACGTTGCTCCAGACGCTGACACTGCTCCTGACACAGCTCGTGACGGTGACACTGCTCCTGCCACTGTTCCTGACACGGCTGCTCACACTGACACTGCTCCTGACACTGGCACTGGTCCTGACACTGCTCCTGACACTGACAGTGCTCCTGACACTGCTCCTGACACTGCTCGTGACACAGACACTGCTCCTGACAATGCTCCTGACACTGACACTGCTCCTCACACAGCTCCTGACACTGACACTGCTCCTGACACTGCTCCTGACACAGACACTTCTGCTGATACTGACAATGCTCCTGTCACTGCTTCTGACACTGCTCCTGATACTGACACTCTCACTGCTACTGACACTGCTCCTGACACTGACACTGCTCCTGACACAGCTCCAGACACTCCTCCTGACACTGACACTGCTCCTGACACAGCTCCTGACACTGACACTGCTCCTGACACCGACACTACACATCAAACTGCTCCTGACACTCCTCCTGACACTGACACTGCTCCTGGCACTGCTCCTGATACTGACGCTGCACCTGATGCTGACACTGACACTGCTCCTGGCACTGCTCCTGACGCTGCTCCTGACACTGCTCCTGACACAGGCACTGCACCTGGTACTGACACTGACACTGCTCCTGACACAGGCACTGTTTCTGGTACTGACACTGACACTGCTACTGACACTGCCACTGCTCCTGACGCTGCTCCAGACACTGCAACTGACACTGGCACGGCTCCTCACACTGCTCCTGACACTGACACTGCTCCTGACACTGCTCCTGACACTGACACTGCACCTGACACTGCTCCTGGCACTGCCACTGGTCCTGACACTGCTCCTGAAACTGACACTGGTCCTCACACTGCTCCTGACACTGACACTGCTCCTCACGCTGGTCCTGACAATGATACTGCCCCTGGGACTACTCCTGACACTGACGCTGCTCCTGTCACTGCTCCTGAAACTGACACTGGTCCTCACACTGCTCCTGACACTGACACTGCTCCTCACGCTGGTCCTGACAATGATACTGCCCCTGAGACTGCTCCTGACACTGACGCTGCTCCTGGCACTGCTCCTGGCACTGCTCCTGACACTGCCACTGCTCCTGACGCTGCTCCAGACACTGCAACTGACTCTGACACGGCTACTCACACTGCTCCTGACACTGACACTGCTCCTGACACTGCTCCTGACACTGACACTGCACCTGACACTGCTCCTGGCACTGCCACTGGTCCTGACACTGCTCCTGAAACTGACACTGGTCCTCACACTGCTCCTGACACTGACACTGCTCCTCACGCTGGACCTGACAATGATACTGCCCCTGAGACTGCTCCTGACACTGACGCTGCTCCTGGCACTGCTCCTGGCACTGCTCCTGACACTGACACTGCTCCTGATACTGATACTGACACTGCTCCTGACACCGACACTGCTCCTGTCACTGCTCCTGACGCTGACACTGCTCCTGACACTGCTCCTGACACTGACACTGCTCCTGGCACAGCTCCTGCCACTGACACTGCTCCTGACACTGCTCGTGACACTGCTCCTGACACTGACACTGCTCCTGGCACAGATCCTGTGACTCCTCCTGACACTGACACTGCTCCTGACACTGCTTCTGACACTGCTCCTGACACAGACACTGCTACTGATACTGGCAATGCTCCTGACACTGCTCCTGGCACAGACATGGCTCCGAACGATGCTCCTGACACTGACACTGCTCCTGTCACTGACACTGGTCCTGACACTGCTTCTGAAGCTGGCACTGGTCCTGACACTGCTCCTGACCCTGACACTCCTCCTGATACTGACAATGCTCCTGATACTGCTCCTGACACGGACACTGCTCCGGACAATGCTCCTGACACTGACACTGCTCCTGTCACTGACACTGGTCCTGACACTGCTTCTGACACTGACACTGGTCCCGACACTGCTCCTGACACTTACCCTGCTCCTGAAACAGCTCCTGACACTGCTCCTGACACTGACACTGCTCCTGGCACTGCTGCTGACACTGACGCTGCTCCTGGTGCTGACACTGACACTGCTCCTGGCACTGCTCCTGACGCTGCTCCTCACACTGCTCCTGACACAGGCACTGCTCCTGGTACTGACACTGACACTGCTCCCGTCACAGACACTGACACTGATCCTGACACTGACACTGCTCCTGTGTCTAACACTTGTCCTGAGACTGCTTCTGACACAGGCTGGTCCTGACACTGCTCCTGACATTGCTCCTGACATTGCCGCTGGTCCTGACACAGACACTGCACCTGGTACTGACACTGACACTGCTCCTGACACTGTCACTGCTCCTGACGGTGCTCCAGGCACTGCAACTGACACTGGCACTGCCCCTGACACTGATCCTGACACTGACCCTGCTCCTGACACAGCTTCTGACACTGACACTGCTCCTGACGCTGCTCCTGACACTGACACTGCTCCTGGCACTGCTCCTGACACTGACGCTGCTCCTGATACTGACTCTGACACTGTTTCTGGTACTGACACTGACACTGCTACTGACACTGCCACTGCTCCTGACGCTGCTCCAGACCCTGCAACTGACACTGGCACGGCTCCTCACACTGCTCCTGACACTGACACTGCTCCTGACACTGCTCCTGTCACTGGCACTGGACCTGACACTGCTTCTGACACTGGCACTGGTCCTGACACTGCTCCTGACAGTGACACTGCTCCTGGTACTGACACTGACACTGCTCCTGACACCGACAATGTTACTGTCACTGCTCCTGACGCTGACACTGCTCCTGACACTGCTCCTGACACTGACACTGCTCCTGGCACAGCTCCTGCCACTGACACTGCTCCTGACACTGCTCGTGACACTGCTCCTGACACTGACACTGCCCCTGGCACAGATCCTGTGACTCCTCCTGACACTGACACTGCTCCTGACACTGACACTGCTCCTGACACTGCACCTGACACTGCTTCTGACACTTTCACTGCTACTACCACTGCTCCTGACACTGACGCTGCTGCTGATCCTGACAATGCACCTGACAGTGCTCCTGACTCTAACGCTGACACTGCTGATGACACTGACACTGACACTGTCACTGCCCTGTCACTGACACTGCTCCTCACACTGCCCTTCACACTGACACTGCTCCTGGCACTGCTACTGACACAGACACTGCTGCTGATACTGACACTCTCACTGCTACTGACACTGCTCCTGACACTGACACTGCTCCTGACACAGCTCCTGACACTGACACTGCTCCTGACGCTGCTCCTGACACTGACACTGCTCCTGGCACTGCTCCTGACACTGACGCTGCTCCTGATACTGACTCTGACACTGTTTCTGGTACTGACACTGACACTGCTACTGACACTGCCACTGCTCCTGACGCTGCTCCAGACACTGCAACTGACACTGGCACGGCTCCTCACACTGCTCCTGACACAGGCACTGCACCTGGTACTGACACTGACACTGCTCCTGACACAGGCACTGTTTCTGGTACTGACACTGACACTGCTACTGACACTGCCACTGCTCCTGACGCTGCTCCAGACACTGCAACTGACACTGGCACGGCTCCTCACACTGCTCCTGACACTGACACTGCTCCTGACACTGCTCCTGACACTGACACTGCACCTGACACTGCTCCTGGCACTGCCACTGGTCCTGACACTGCTCCTGAAACTGACACTGGTCCTCACACTGCTCCTGACACTGACACTGCTCCTCACGCTGGTCCTGACAATGATACTGCCCCTGGGACTACTCCTGACACTGACGCTGCTCCTGTCACTGCTCCTGAAACTGACACTGGTCCTCACACTGCTCCTGACACTGACACTACTCCTCACGCTGGTCCTGACAATGATACTGCCCCTGGGACTACTCCTGACACTGACGCTGCTCCTGTCACTGCTCCTGAAACTGACACTGGTCCTCACACTGCTCCTGACACTGACACTGCTCCTCACGCTGGTCCTGACAATGATACTGCCCCTGAGACTGCTCCTGACACTGACGCTGCTCCTGGCACTGCTCCTGGCACTGCTCCTGACACTGCCACTGCTCCTGACGCTGCTCCAGACACTGCAACTGACTCTGACACGGCTACTCACACTGCTCCTGACACTGACACTGCTCCTGACACTGCTCCTGACACTGACACTGCACCTGACACTGCTCCTGGCACTGCCACTGGTCCTGACACTGCTCCTGAAACTGACACTGGTCCTCACACTGGTCCTGACACTGACACTGCTCCTCACGCTGGACCTGACAATGATACTGCCCCTGAGACTGCTCCTGACACTGACGCTGCTCCTGGCACTGCTCCTGGCACTGCTCCTGACACTGACACTGCTCCTGATACTGATACTGACACTGCTCCTGACACCGACACTGCTCCTGTCACTGCTCCTGACGCTGACACTGCTCCTGACACTGCTCCTGACACTGACACTGCTCCTGGCACAGCTCCTGCCACTGACACTGCTCCTGACACTGCTCGTGACACTGCTCCTGACACTGACACTGCTCCTGGCACAGATCCTGTGACTCCTCCTGACACTGACACTGCTCCTGACACTGCTTCTGACACTGCTCCTGACACAGACACTGCTACTGATACTGGCAATGCTCCTGACACTGCTCCTGGCACAGACATGGCTCCGAACGATGCTCCTGACACTGACACTGCTCCTGTCACTGACACTGGTCCTGACACTGCTTCTGAAGCTGGCACTGGTCCTGACACTGCTCCTGACCCTGACACTCCTCCTGATACTGACAATGCTCCTGATACTGCTCCTGACACGGACACTGCTCCGGACAATGCTCCTGACACTGACACTGCTCCTGTCACTGACACTGGTCCTGACACTGCTTCTGACACTGGCACTGGTCCCGACACTGCTCCTGACACTTACCCTGCTCCCGAAACAGCTCCTGACACTGCTCCTGACACTGACACTGCTCCTGGCACTGCTGCTGACACTGACGCTGCTCCTGGTGCTGACACTGACACTGCTCCTGGCACTGCTCCTGACGCTGCTCCTCACACTGCTCCTGACACAGGCACTGCTCCTGGTACTGACACTGACACTGCTCCTGACACAGGCACTGTTTCTGGTACTGACACTGACACTGCTCCTGACACTGCCACTGCTCCTGACGCTGCTCCAGACAATGCAACTGACACTGGCACGGCTCCTCACACTGCTCCTGACACTGACACTGCTCCTGGCACTGCTCCTGACACTGACACTGCACCTGACACTGCTCCTGGCATTGACACTGGTGCTGACACTGCTCCTGAAACTGACACTGGTCCTCACACTGATCCTGACACTGACACTGCTCCTCACGCAGCTCCTGACAGTGATACTGCCCCTGAGACGGCTCCTGACACTGACGCTGCTCCTGGCACTGCTCTTGGCACTGCTCCTGGAACTGACACTGCTCCTCACACAGCTCCTGACGGTGCCACTGCTCCTGACACTGCTGCTGACACTGACACTGCTACTCACACAGCTCCTGACACTGACACTGCTCCAGACACTGCTCCTGATACAGACACTGCTGCTGATACTGACAATGCTCCTGACACTGCTCCTGACACAGACACTGCTGCTGATACTGATAATGCTCCTGAAACTGCTCCTGACCCTGACACGGCTGCTCACACTGCTCCTGACACTGACACTGCTCCTGAAACTGGTCCTGACACAGACACTGCTGCTGATACTGACAATGCTCCTGACACTGCTCCTGACACAGACACTGCTCCTGGCGCTGCTCCAGACACTGACTCTGCTCCTGATGCTGACACTGACACTGCTCCTGGCACTGCTCCTGACACTGCTCCTGACACTGCTCCTGACACTGACACTGCTCCTGACACTGCTCCTGACACTGACACTGCTCCTGACACTGCTCCTGACACTGACACTGCTGCTGATCCTGACAATGCTCCTGACACTGCTCCTGACACTGATGCTGACACTGTTCATGACTGTGACACTGACACTGACACTGCTCCCGTCACAGACACTGACACTGATCCTGACACTGACACTGCTCCTGTGTCTAACACTTGTCCTGAGACTGCTTCTGACACTGGCTGGTCCTGACACTGCTCCTGACATTGCTCTTGACATTGCCGCTGGTAATGACACAGACACTGCACCTGGTACTGACACTGACACTGCTCCTGACACTGTCACTGCTCCTGACGGTGCTCCAGGCACTGCAACTGACACTGGCACTGCCCCTGACACTGATCCTGACACTGACCCTGCTCCTGACACAGCTTCTGACACTGACACTGCTCCTGACGCTGCTCCTGACACTGACACTGCTCCTGACACTGACACTGCTCCTGGCACAGCTCATGCCACTGACGCTGCTCCTGACACTGCTCCTGATACTGACACTGCTCATGGCACAGCTCCTGTCACTGCTCCTGACACTGACACTGCTCCTGACACTGCTCCTGACACTGACGCTGCTACTGATACTGACACTGACACTGCTCCTGACACTGCTACTGACACTGACACTGCTCCTGACACTGCTCGCGACATTGCTCCAGACACTGATACTGCTCCTGACACAGCTCGTGACACTGACACTGCCCCTGCCACTGGTCCTGACACTGCTCCTGAAACTGACACTGCTCCTGACACTGCTCCTGACACAGACACTGCTGCTGATACTGACAATGCTCCTGACACTGCTTCTGACACTGCTCGTAAAACTGACACTGCTCCTGATACTGACACTGGTCCTCACACAGCTCCTGACACTGACACTGCTCCAGACACTGCTCCTGATACAGACACTGCTGCTGATACTGACAATGCTCCTGACACTGCTCCTGACACAGACACTGCTGCTGATACTGATAATGCTCCTGAAACTGCTCCTGACCCTGGCACGGCTGCTCACACTGCTCCTGACACGGACACTGCTCCTGAAACTGGTCCTGACACAGACACTGCTGCTGATACTGACAATGCTCCTGACACTGCTCCTGACACAGACACTGCTCCTGGCGCTGCTCCAGACACTGACTCTGCTCCTGATGCTGACACTGACACTGCTCCTGGCACTGCTCCTGACACTGCTCCTGACACTGCTCCTGACACTGACACTGCTCCTGACACTGCTCCTGACACTGACACTGCTCCTGACACTGCTCCTGACACTGACACTGCTGCTGATCCTGACAATGCTCCTGACACTGCTCCTGACACTGATGCTGACACTGTTCATGACTGTGACACTGACACTGACACTGCTCCCGTCACAGACACTGACACTGATCCTGACACTGACACTGCTCCTGTGTCTAACACTTGTCCTGAGACTGCTTCTGACACTGGCTGGTCCTGACACTGCTCCTGACATTGCTCTTGACATTGCCGCTGGTAATGACACAGACACTGCACCTGGTACTGACACTGACACTGCTCCTGACACTGTCACTGCTCCTGACGGTGCTCCAGGCACTGCAACTGACACTGGCACTGCCCCTGACACTGATCCTGACACTGACCCTGCTCCTGACACAGCTTCTGACACTGACACTGCTCCTGACGCTGCTCCTGACACTGACACTGCTCCTGACACTGACACTGCTCCTGGCACAGCTCATGCCACTGACGCTGCTCCTGACACTGCTCCTGATACTGACACTGCTCATGGCACAGCTCCTGTCACTGCTCCTGACACTGACACTGCTCCTGACACTGCTCCTGACACTGACGCTGCTACTGATACTGACACTGACACTGCTCCTGACACTGCTACTGACACTGACACTGCTCCTGACACTGCTCGCGACATTGCTCCAGACACTGATACTGCTCCTGACACAGCTCGTGACACTGACACTGCCCCTGCCACTGGTCCTGACACTGCTCCTGAAACTGACACTGCTCCTGACACTGCTCCTGACACAGACACTGCTGCTGATACTGACAATGCTCCTGACACTGCTTCTGACACTGCTCGTAAAACTGACACTGCTCCTGATACTGACACTGGTCCTCACACAGCTCCTGACACTGACACTGCTCCAGACACTGCTCCTGATACAGACACTGCTGCTGATACTGACAATGCTCCTGACACTGCTCCTGACACAGACACTGCTGCTGATACTGATAATGCTCCTGAAACTGCTCCTGACCCTGGCACGGCTGCTCACACTGCTCCTGACACGGACACTGCTCCTGAAACTGGTCCTGACACAGACACTGCTGCTGATACTGACAATGCTCCTGACACTGCTCCTGACACAGACACTGCTCCTGGCGCTGCTCCAGACACTGACTCTGCTCCTGATGCTGACACTGACACTGCTCCTGGCACTGCTCCTGACACTGCTCCTGACACTGCTCCTGACACTGACACTGCTCCTGACACTGCTCCTGACACTGACACTGCTCCTGACACTGCTCCTGACACTGACACTGCTGCTGATCCTGACAATGCTCCTGACACTGCTCCTGACACTGATGCTGACACTGTTCATGACTGTGACACTGACACTGACACTGCTCCCGTCACAGACACTGACACTGATCCTGACACTGACACTGCTCCTGTGTCTAACACTTGTCCTGAGACTGCTTCTGACACAGGCTGGTCCTGACACTGCTCCTGACATTGCTCCTGACATTGCCGATGGTCCTGACACAGACACTGCACCTGGTACTGACACTGCTCCTGGCACTGCTCCTGACACTGACGCTGCTCCTGATACTGACTCTGACACTGCTCCTGGCACTGCTCCTGACACTGCTCCTGAAACTGCTCCTAACGCAGTCACTGCTCCTGGTACTGACACTGACACTGCTCCTGACACTGACACTGCTCCTGAACCTGACACTGCTCCTGACACTGCTCCAGACACTGACACTAACACTGCTCCTGAAACTACTTCTGACACAGCTCCTGACGATGACACTGCTCCTGACACTGCTGATGACACAGCTCCTGACACAGCTCCTGACACTGACACTGACACTGCTCCTGACACTGACACTGACACTGCTCATGACAGTGACTCTGACACTGACACTGCTCGCGGCACAGAGACTGAGACTGATCCTGACACTGACACTGCTCCTGTAACTGACACTTGTCCTGAGACTGCTTCTGACACTGGCACTGGCCCTGACACTGCTCCTTACATTGGCGCTGGTCCTGACTCTGCTCCTGACACTGACACTGCTCCTGACACTGCTCCTGACACTCACACTGCTGCTGATCCTGACAATGCTCTTGACACTGCTCCAGACACTGACACTGATACTGCACCTGACACAACTCCTGAAATAGCTCCTGTATCTGACACTGCTCCTGACACTGACACTGCTCCTGGCACAGCTCCTGTGACTGCTCCTGACACTGACACTGCTCCTGACCCTGACGCGGCTGCTCACACTGCTACTGACACTGACACTGCTCCTGACACGGGTCCTGACACAGACACTGCTGCTGATGCTGACAATGCTCCTGACACTGCTCCTGACAGAGACACTACTCCGAACAATGCTTCTGACACTGACACTGCTCCTGTCACTGGCACTGGACCTGACACTGCTTCTGACACTGGCACTGGTCCTGACACTGCTCCTGACACTGCTCCTGACACTGACACTGCTCCTGACACTGCTCCTGACACTGACACTGCTCCTGACACTGCTCCTGACACTGACACAGCTGCTGATCCTGACAATGCTCCTGACACTGCTCCTGACACTGATGCTGACACTGTTCATGACTGTGACACTGACACTGACGCTGCTCCCGTCACAGACACTGACACTGATCCTGACACTGACACTGCTCCTGTGTCTAACACTTGTCCTGTGACTGCTTCTGACACTGGCTGGTCCTGACACTGCTCCTGACATTGCTCCTGACATTGCCGCTGGTCCTGACACAGACACTGCACCTGGTACTGACACTGACACTGCTCCTGACACTGTCACTGCTCCTGACGGTGCTCCAGGCACTGCAACTGACACTGGCACTGCCCCTGACACTGATCCTGACACTGACCCTGCTCCTGACACAGCTTCTGACACTGACACTGCTCCTGACGCTGCTCCTGACACTGACACTGCTCCTGGCACTGCTCCTGACACTGACGCTGCTCCTGATACTGACTCTGACACTGCTCCTGGCACTGCTCCTGACACTGCTCCTGAAACTGCTCCTGACACAGGCACTGCTCCTGGTACTGACACTGACACTGCTCCTGACACTGACACTGCTCCTGAACCTGACACTGCTCCTGACACTGCTCCAGACACTGACACTGACACTGCTCCTGAAACTACTTCTGACACAGCTCCTGACGATGACACTGCTCCTGACACTGCTTCTGACACTGACACTGCTGATGACACAGCTCCTGACACAGCTCCTGACACTGACACTGACACTGCTCCTGACACTGACACTGACACTGCTCCTGACACTGACACTGACACTGCTCATGACAGTGACTCTGACACTGACACTGCTCCCGGCACAGAGACTGAGACTGATCCTGACACTGACACTGCTCCTGTAACTGACACTTGTCCTGACACTGCTCCTGACACTCACACTGCTGCTGATCCTCACAATGCTCTTGACACTGCTCCAGACACTGACACTGATACTGCACCTGACACTGACACTGCTCCCCACACTGCTCCTGACACTGGCACTGCTCCTGGCACTGCTACTGACACTGACACTGCTCCTGACACTGATACTGCTGCTGATCCTGACAAAGCTCCTGACACTGCTACTGACACTGCTCGTGACGTTGCTCCAGACGCTGACACTGCTCCTGACACAGCTCGTGACGGTGACACTGCTCCTGCCACTGTTCCTGACACGGCTGCTCACACTGACACTGCTCCTGACACTGGCACTGGTCCTGACACTGCTCCTTACATTGGCGCTGGTCCTCACTCTGCTCCTGACACTGACACTGCTCCTGACACTGCTCCTGACACAGACACTGCTGCTGATACTGACAATGCTCCTGACACTGCTTCTGACACTGCTCGTAAAACTGACACTTCTCCTGATACTGACACTCTCACTGCTACTGACACTGCTCCTGACACTCACACTGCTGCTGATCCTCACAATGCTCTTGACACTGCTCCAGACACTGACACTGATACTGCACCTGACATTGACACTGCTCCCCACACTGCTCCTGACACTGGCACTGCTCCTGGCACTGCTACTGACACTGACACTGCTCCTGACACTGATACTGCTGCTGATCCTGACAAAGCTCCTGACACTGCTACTGACACTGCTCGTGACGTTGCTCCAGACGCTGACACTGCTCCTGACACAGCTCGTGACGGTGACACTGCTCCTGCCACTGTTCCTGACACGGCTGCTCACACTGACACTGCTCCTGACACTGGCACTGGTCCTGACACTGCTCCTGACACTGACAGTGCTCCTGACACTGCTCCTGACACTGCTCGTGACACAGACACTGCTCCTGACAATGCTCCTGACACTGACACTGCTCCTCACACAGCTCCTGACACTGACACTGCTCCTGACACTGCTCCTGACACAGACACTTCTGCTGATACTGACAATGCTCCTGTCACTGCTTCTGACACTGCTCCTGATACTGACACTCTCACTGCTACTGACACTGCTCCTGACACTGACACTGCTCCTGACACAGCTCCAGACACTCCTCCTGACACTGACACTGCTCCTGACACAGCTCCTGACACTGACACTGCTCCTGACACCGACACTACACATCAAACTGCTCCTGACACTCCTCCTGACACTGACACTGCTCCTGGCACTGCTCCTGATACTGACGCTGCACCTGATGCTGACACTGACACTGCTCCTGGCACTGCTCCTGACGCTGCTCCTGACACTGCTCCTGACACAGGCACTGCACCTGGTACTGACACTGACACTGCTCCTGACACAGGCACTGTTTCTGGTACTGACACTGACACTGCTACTGACACTGCCACTGCTCCTGACGCTGCTCCAGACACTGCAACTGACACTGGCACGGCTCCTCACACTGCTCCTGACACTGACACTGCTCCTGACACTGCTCCTGACACTGACACTGCACCTGACACTGCTCCTGGCACTGCCACTGGTCCTGACACTGCTCCTGAAACTGACACTGGTCCTCACACTGCTCCTGACACTGACACTGCTCCTCACGCTGGTCCTGACAATGATACTGACCCTGGGACTACTCCTGACACTGACGCTGCTCCTGTCACTGCTCCTGAAACTGACACTGGTCCTCACACTGCTCCTGACACTGACACTGCTCCTCACGCTGGTCCTGACAATGATACTGCCCCTGAGACTGCTCCTGACACTGACGCTGCTCCTGGCACTGCTCCTGGCACTGCTCCTGACACTGCCACTGCTCCTGACGCTGCTCCAGACACTGCAACTGACTCTGACACGGCTACTCACACTGCTCCTGACACTGACACTGCTCCTGACACTGCTCCTGACACTGACACTGCACCTGACACTGCTCCTGGCACTGCCACTGGTCCTGACACTGCTCCTGGAACTGACACTGCTCCTCACACAGCTCCTGACAGTGCCACTGCTCCTGACACTGCTGCTGACACTGACACTGCTACTCACACAGCTCCTGACACTGACACTGCTCCAGACACTGCTCCTGATACAGACACTGCTGCTGATACTGACAATGCTCCTGACACTGCTCCTGACACAGACACTGCTGCTGATACTGATAATGCTCCTGAAACTGCTCCTGACCCTGACACGGCTGCTCACACTGCTCCTGACACTGACACTGCTCCTGAAACTGGTCCTGACACAGACACTGCTGCTGATACTGACAATGCTCCTGACACTGCTCCTGACACAGACACTGCTCCTGGCGCTGCTCCAGACACTGACTCTGCTCCTGATGCTGACACTGACACTGCTCCTGGCACTGCTCCTGACAATGCTCCTGACACTGCTCGTGACACTGACACTGCTCCTGACACTGCTCCTGACACTGACACTGCTCCTGACACTGCTCCTGACACTGACACTGCTGCTGATCCTGACAATGCTCCTGACACTGCTCCTGACACTGATGCTGACACTGTTCATGACTGTGACACTGACACTGACACTGCTCCCGTCACAGACACTGACACTGATCCTGACACTGACACTGCTCCTGTGTCTAACACTTGTCCTGAGACTGCTTCTGACACAGGCTGGTCCTGACACTGCTCCTGACATTGCTCCTGACATTGCCGCTGGTCCTGACACAGACACTGCACCTGGTACTGACACTGACACTGCTCCTGACACTGTCACTGCTCCTGACGGTGCTCCAGGCACTGCAACTGACACTGGCACTGCCCCTGACACTGATCCTGACACTGACCCTGCTCCTGACACAGCTTCTGACACTGACACTGCTCCTGACGCTGCTCCTGACACTGACACTGCTCCTGGCACTGCTCCTGACACTGACGCTGCTCCTGATACTGACTCTGACACTGTTTCTGATACTGACACTGACACTGCTACTGACACTGCCACTGCTCCTGACGCTGCTCCAGACACTGCAACTGACACTGGCACGGCTCCTCACACTGCTCCTGACACTGACACTGCTCCTGACACTGCTCCTGTCACTGGCACTGGACCTGACACTGCTTCTGGCACTGGCACTGGTCCTGACACTGCTCCTGACAGTGACACTGCTCCTGGTACTGACACTGACACTGCTCCTGACACCGACAATGTTCCTGTCACTGCTCCTGACGCTGACACTGCTCCTGACACTGCTCCTGACACTGACACTGCTCCTGGCACAGCTCCTGCCACTGACACTGCTCCTGACACTGCTCGTGACACTGCTCCTGACACTGACACTGCCCCTGGCACAGATCCTGTGACTCCTCCTGACACTGACACTGCTCCTGACACTGACACTGCTCCTGACACTGCACCTGACACTGCTTCTGACACTTTCACTGCTACTACCACTGCTCCTGACACTGACGCTGCTGCTGATCCTGACAATGCACCTGACAGTGCTCCTGACTCTAACGCTGACACTGCTGATGACACTGACACTGACACTGTCACTGCCCTGTCACTGACACTGCTCCTCACACTGCCCTTCACACTGACACTGCTCCTGACACTGCTACTGACACAGACACTGCTGCTGATACTGACAATGCTCCTGACACTGCTTCTGACACTGCTCCTGATACTGACACTCTCACTGCTACTGACACTGCTCCTGACACTGACACTGCTCCTGGCACAGCTCCTGACACTGACACTGCTCCTGACGCTGCTCCTGACACTGACACTGCTCCTGGCACTGCTCCTGACACTGACGCTGCTCCTGATACTGACTCTGACACTGTTTCTGGTACTGACACTGACACTGCTACTGACACTGCCACTGCTCCTGACGCTGCTCCAGACACTGCAACTGACACTGGCACGGCTCCTCACACTGCTCCTGACACAGGCACTGCACCTGGTACTGACACTGACACTGCTCCTGACACAGGCACTGTTTCTGGTACTGACACTGACACTGCTACTGACACTGCCACTGCTCCTGACGCTGCTCCAGACACTGCAACTGACACTGGCACGGCTCCTCACACTGCTCCTGACACTGACACTGCTCCTGACACTGCTCCTGACACTGACACTGCACCTGACACTGCTCCTGGCACTGCCACTGGTCCTGACACTGCTCCTGAAACTGACACTGGTCCTCACACTGCTCCTGACACTGACACTGCTCCTCACGCTGGTCCTGACAATGATACTGCCCCTGGGACTACTCCTGACACTGACGCTGCTCCTGTCACTGCTCCTGAAACTGACACTGGTCCTCACACTGCTCCTGACACTGACATTGCTCCTCACGCTGGTCCTGACAATGATACTGCCCCTGGGACTACTCCTGACACTGACGCTGCTCCTGTCACTGCTCCTGAAACTGACACTGGTCCTCACACTGCTCCTGACACTGACACTGCTCCTCACGCTGGTCCTGACAATGATACTGCCCCTGAGACTGCTCCTGACACTGACGCTGCTCCTGGCACTGCTCCTGGCACTGCTCCTGACACTGCCACTGCTCCTGACGCTGCTCCAGACACTGCAACTGACTCTGACACGGCTACTCACACTGCTCCTGACACTGACACTGCTCCTGACACTGCTCCTGACACTGACACTGCACCTGACACTGCTCCTGGCACTGCCACTGGTCCTGACACTGCTCCTGAAACTGACACTGGTCCTCACACTGCTCCTGACACTGACACTGCTCCTCACGCTGGACCTGACAATGATACTGCCCCTGAGACTGCTCCTGACACTGACGCTGCTCCTGGCACTGCTCCTGGCACTGCTCCTGACACTGACACTGCTCCTGATACTGATACTGACACTGCTCCTGACACCGACTCTGCTCCTGTCACTGCTCCTGACGCTGACAGTGCTCCTGACACTGCTCCTGACACTGACACTGCTCCTGGCACAGCTCCTGCCACTGACACTGCTCCTGACACTGCTCGTGACACTGCTCCTGACACTGACACTGCTCCTGGCACAGATCCTGTGACTCCTCCTGACACTGACACTGCTCCTGACACTGCTTCTGACACTGCTCCTGACACAGACACTGCTACTGATACTGGCAATGCTCCTGACACTGCTCCTGGCACAGACATGGCTCCGAACGATGCTCCTGACACTGACACTGCTCCTGTCACTGACACTGGTCCTGACACTGCTTCTGAAGATGGCACTGGTCCTGACACTGCTCCTGACACTGCTCCTGACACTGACACTGCTCCTGACACTGCTCCTGACACTGACACTGCTCCTGACACTGCTCCTGACACTGACACAGCTGCTGATCCTGACAATGCTCCTGACACTGCTCCTGACACTGATGCTGACACTGTTCATGACTGTGACACTGACACTGACGCTGCTCCCGTCACAGACACTGACACTGATCCTGACACTGACACTGCTCCTGTGTCTAACACTTGTCCTGTGACTGCTTCTGACACTGGCTGGTCCTGACACTGCTCCTGACATTGCTCCTGACATTGCCGCTGGTCCTGACACAGACACTGCACCTGGTACTGACACTGACACTGCTCCTGACACTGTCACTGCTCCTGACGGTGCTCCAGGCACTGCAACTGACACTGGCACTGCCCCTGACACTGATCCTGACACTGACCCTGCTCCTGACACAGCTTCTGACACTGACACTGCTCCTGACGCTGCTCCTGACACTGACACTGCTCCTGGCACTGCTCCTGACACTGACGCTGCTCCTGATACTGACTCTGACACTGCTCCTGGCACTGCTCCTGACACTGCTCCTGAAACTGCTCCTGACACAGGCACTGCTCCTGGTACTGACACTGACACTGCTCCTGACACTGACACTGCTCCTGAACCTGACACTGCTCCTGACACTGCTCCAGACACTGACACTGACACTGCTCCTGAAACTACTTCTGACACAGCTCCTGACGATGACACTGCTCCTGACACTGCTTCTGACACTGACACTGCTGATGACACAGCTCCTGACACAGCTCCTGACACTGACACTGACACTGCTCCTGACACTGACACTGACACTGCTCCTGACACTGACACTGACACTGCTCATGACAGTGACTCTGACACTGACACTGCTCCCGGCACAGAGACTGAGACTGATCCTGACACTGACACTGCTCCTGTAACTGACACTTGTCCTGAGACTGCTTCTGACACTGGCACTGGTCCTGACACTGCTCCTTACATTGGCGCTGGTCCTCACTCTGCTCCTGACACTGACACTGCTCCTGACACTGCTCCTGACACAGACACTGCTGCTGATACTGACAATGCTCCTGACACTGCTTCTGACACTGCTCGTAAAACTGACACTTCTCCTGATACTGACACTCTCACTGCTACTGACACTGCTCCTGACACTCACACTGCTGCTGATCCTCACAATGCTCTTGACACTGCTCCAGACACTGACACTGATACTGCACCTGACACTGACACTGCTCCCCACACTGCTCCTGACACTGGCACTGCTCCTGGCACTGCTACTGACACTGACACTGCTCCTGACACTGATACTGCTGCTGATCCTGACAAAGCTCCTGACACTGCTACTGACACTGCTCGTGACGTTGCTCCAGACGCTGACACTGCTCCTGACACAGCTCGTGACGGTGACACTGCTCCTGCCACTGTTCCTGACACGGCTGCTCACACTGACACTGCTCCTGACACTGGCACTGGTCCTGACACTGCTCCTTACATTGGCGCTGGTCCTCACTCTGCTCCTGACACTGACACTGCTCCTGACACTGCTCCTGACACAGACACTGCTGCTGATACTGACAATGCTCCTGACACTGCTTCTGACACTGCTCGTAAAACTGACACTTCTCCTGATACTGACACTCTCACTGCTACTGACACTGCTCCTGACACTCACACTGCTGCTGATCCTCACAATGCTCTTGACACTGCTCCAGACACTGACACTGATACTGCACCTGACATTGACACTGCTCCCCACACTGCTCCTGACACTGGCACTGCTCCTGGCACTGCTACTGACACTGACACTGCTCCTGACACTGATACTGCTGCTGATCCTGACAAAGCTCCTGACACTGCTACTGACACTGCTCGTGACGTTGCTCCAGACGCTGACACTGCTCCTGACACAGCTCGTGACGGTGACACTGCTCCTGCCACTGTTCCTGACACGGCTGCTCACACTGACACTGCTCCTGACACTGGCACTGGTCCTGACACTGCTCCTGACACTGACAGTGCTCCTGACACTGCTCCTGACACTGCTCGTGACACAGACACTGCTCCTGACAATGCTCCTGACACTGACACTGCTCCTCACACAGCTCCTGACACTGACACTGCTCCTGACACTGCTCCTGACACAGACACTTCTGCTGATACTGACAATGCTCCTGTCACTGCTTCTGACACTGCTCCTGATACTGACACTCTCACTGCTACTGACACTGCTCCTGACACTGACACTGCTCCTCACACAGCTCCAGACACTCCTCCTGACACTGACACTGCTCCTGACACAGCTCCTGACACTGACACTGCTCCTGACACTGCTCCTGATACTGACGCTGCACCTGATGCTGACACTGACACTGCTCCTGGCACTGCTCCTGACGCTGCTCCTGACACTGCTCCTGACACAGGCACTGCACCTGGTACTGACACTGACACTGCTCCTGACACAGGCACTGTTTCTGGTACTGACACTGACACTGCTACTGACACTGCCACTGCTCCTGACGCTGCTCCAGACACTGCAACTGACACTGGCACGGCTCCTCACACTGCTCCTGACACTGACACTGCTCCTGACACTGCTCCTGACACTGACACTGCACCTGACACTGCTCCTGGCACTGCCACTGGTCCTGACACTGCTCCTGAAACTGACACTGGTCCTCACACTGCTCCTGACACTGACACTGCTCCTCACGCTGGTCCTGACAATGATACTGCCCCTGGGACTACTCCTGACACTGACGCTGCTCCTGTCACTGCTCCTGAAACTGACACTGGTCCTCACACTGCTCCTGACACTGACACTGCTCCTCACGCTGGTCCTGACAATGATACTGCCCCTGAGACTGCTCCTGACACTGACGCTGCTCCTGGCACTGCTCCTGGCACTGCTCCTGACACTGCCACTGCTCCTGACGCTGCTCCAGACACTGCAACTGACTCTGACACGGCTACTCACACTGCTCCTGACACTGACACTGCTCCTGACACTGCTCCTGACACTGACACTGCACCTGACACTGCTCCTGGCACTGCCACTGGTCCTGACACTGCTCCTGAAACTGACACTGGTCCTCACACTGCTCCTGACACTGACACTGCTCCTCACGCTGGACCTGACAATGATACTGCCCCTGAGACTGCTCCTGACACTGACGCTGCTCCTGGCACTGCTCCTGGCACTGCTCCTGACACTGACACTGCTCCTGATACTGATACTGACACTGCTCCTGACACCGACACTGCTCCTGTCACTGCTCCTGACGCTGACACTGCTCCTGACACTGCTCCTGACACTGACACTGCTCCTGGCACAGCTCCTGCCACTGACACTGCTCCTGACACTGCTCGTGACACTGCTCCTGACACTGACACTGCTCCTGGCACAGATCCTGTGACTCCTCCTGACACTGACACTGCTCCTGACACTGCTTCTGACACTGCTCCTGACACAGACACTGCTACTGATACTGGCAATGCTCCTGACACTGCTCCTGGCACAGACATGGCTCCGAACGATGCTCCTGACACTGACACTGCTCCTGTCACTGACACTGGTCCTGACACTGCTTCTGAAGCTGGCACTGGTCCTGACACTGCTCCTGACCCTGACACTCCTCCTGATACTGACAATGCTCCTGATACTGCTCCTGACACGGACACTGCTCCGGACAATGCTCCTGACACTGACACTGCTCCTGTCACTGACACTGGTCCTGACACTGCTTCTGACACTGGCACTGGTCCCGACACTGCTCCTGACACTTACCCTGCTCCTGAAACAGCTCCTGACACTGCTCCTGACACTGACACTGCTCCTGGCACTGCTGCTGACACTGACGCTGCTCCTGGTGCTGACACTGACACTGCTCCTGGCACTGCTCCTGACGCTGCTCCTCACACTGCTCCTGACACAGGCACTGCTCCTGGTACTGACACTGACACTGCTCCCGTCACAGACACTGACACTGATCCTGACACTGACACTGCTCCTGTGTCTAACACTTGTCCTGAGACTGCTTCTGACACAGGCTGGTCCTGACACTGCTCCTGACATTGCTCCTGACATTGCCGCTGGTCCTGACACAGACACTGCACCTGGTACTGACACTGACACTGCTCCTGACACTGTCACTGCTCCTGACGGTGCTCCAGGCACTGCAACTGACACTGGCACTGCCCCTGACACTGATCCTGACACTGACCCTGCTCCTGACACAGCTTCTGACACTGACACTGCTCCTGACGCTGCTCCTGACACTGACACTGCTCCTGGCACTGCTCCTGACACTGACGCTGCTCCTGATACTGACTCTGACACTGTTTCTGGTACTGACACTGACACTGCTACTGACACTGCCACTGCTCCTGACGCTGCTCCAGACACTGCAACTGACACTGGCACGGCTCCTCACACTGCTCCTGACACTGACACTGCTCCTGACACTGCTCCTGTCACTGGCACTGGACCTGACACTGCTTCTGACACTGGCACTGGTCCTGACACTGCTCCTGACAGTGACACTGCTCCTGGTACTGACACTGACACTGCTCCTGACACCGACAATGTTCCTGTCACTGCTCCTGACGCTGACACTGCTCCTGACACTGCTCCTGACACTGACACTGCTCCTGGCACAGCTCCTGCCACTGACACTGCTCCTGACACTGCTCGTGACACTGCTCCTGACACTGACACTGCCCCTGGCACAGATCCTGTGACTCCTCCTGACACTGACACTGCTCCTGACACTGACACTGCTCCTGACACTGCACCTGACACTGCTTCTGACACTTTCACTGCTACTACCACTGCTCCTGACACTGACGCTGCTGCTGATCCTGACAATGCACCTGACAGTGCTCCTGACTCTAACGCTGACACTGCTGATGACACTGACACTGACACTGTCACTGCCCTGTCACTGACACTGCTCCTCACACTGCCCTTCACACTGACACTGCTCCTGACACTGCTACTGACACAGACACTGCTGCTGATACTGACAATGCTCCTGACACTGCTTCTGACACTGCTCCTGATACTGACACTCTCACTGCTACTGACACTGCTCCTGACACTGACACGGCTCCTGACACAGCTCCTGACACTGACACTGCTCCTGACGCTGCTCCTGACACTGACACTGCTCCTGGCACTGCTCCTGACACTGACGCTGCTCCTGATACTGACTCTGACACTGTTTCTGGTACTGACACTGACACTGCTACTGACACTGCCACTGCTCCTGACGCTGCTCCAGACACTGCAACTGACACTGGCACGGCTCCTCACACTGCTCCTGACACAGGCACTGCACCTGGTACTGACACTGACACTGCTCCTGACACAGGCACTGTTTCTGGTACTGACACTGACACTGCTACTGACACTGCCACTGCTCCTGACGCTGCTCCAGACACTGCAACTGACACTGGCACGGCTCCTCACACTGCTCCTGACACTGACACTGCTCCTGACACTGCTCCTGACACTGACACTGCACCTGACACTGTTCCTGGCACTGCCACTGGTCCTGACACTGCTCCTGAAACTGACACTGGTCCTCACACTGCTCCTGACACTGACACTGCTCCTCACGCTGGTCCTGACAATGATACTGCCCCTGGGACTACTCCTGACACTGACGCTGCTCCTGTCACTGCTCCTGAAACTGACACTGGTCCTCACACTGCTCCTGACACTGACACTGCTCCTCACGCTGGTCCTGACAATGATACTGCCCCTGGGACTACTCCTGACACTGACGCTGCTCCTGTCACTGCTCCTGAAACTGACACTGGTCCTCACACTGCTCCTGACACTGACACTGCTCCTCACGCTGGTCCTGACAATGATACTGCCCCTGAGACTGCTCCTGACACTGACGCTGCTCCTGGCACTGCTCCTGGCACTGCTCCTGACACTGCCACTGCTCCTGACGCTGCTCCAGACACTGCAACTGACTCTGACACGGCTACTCACACTGCTCCTGACACTGACACTGCTCCTGACACTGCTCCTGACACTGACACTGCACCTGACACTGCTCCTGGCACTGCCACTGGTCCTGACACTGCTCCTGAAACTGACACTGGTCCTCACACTGCTCCTGACACTGACACTGCTCCTCACGCTGGACCTGACAATGATACTGCCCCTGAGACTGCTCCTGACACTGACGCTGCTCCTGGCACTGCTCCTGGCACTGCTCCTGACACTGACACTGCTCCTGATACTGATACTGACACTGCTCCTGACACCGACACTGCTCCTGTCACTGCTCCTGACGCTGACACTGCTCCTGACACTGCTCCTGACACTGACACTGCTCCTGGCACAGCTCCTGCCACTGACACTGCTCCTGACACTGCTCGTGACACTGCTCCTGACACTGACACTGCTCCTGGCACAGATCCTGTGACTCCTCCTGACACTGACACTGCTCCTGACACTGCTTCTGACACTGCTCCTGACACAGACACTGCTACTGATACTGGCAATGCTCCTGACACTGCTCCTGGCACAGACATGGCTCCGAACGATGCTCCTGACACTGACACTGCTCCTGTCACTGACACTGGTCCTGACACTGCTTCTGAAGCTGGCACTGGTCCTGACACTGCTCCTGACCCTGACACTCCTCCTGATACTGACAATGCTCCTGATACTGCTCCTGACACGGACACTGCTCCGGACAATGCTCCTGACACTGACACTGCTCCTGTCACTGACACTGGTCCTGACACTGCTTCTGACACTGGCACTGGTCCCGACACTGCTCCTGACACTTACCCTGCTCCTGAAACAGCTCCTGACACTGCTCCTGACACTGACACTGCTCCTGGCACTGCTGCTGACACTGACGCTGCTCCTGGTGCTGACACTGACACTGCTCCTGGCACTGCTCCTGACGCTGCTCCTCACACTGCTCCTGACACAGGCACTGCTCCTGGTACTGACACTGACACTGCTCCTGACACAGGCACTGTTTCTGGTACTGACACTGACACTGCTCCTGACACTGCCACTGCTCCTGACGCTGCTCCAGACAATGCAACTGACACTGGCACGGCTCCTCACACTGCTCCTGACACTGACACTGCTCCTGGCACTGCTCCTGACACTGACACTGCACCTGACACTGCTCCTGGCATTGACACTGGTGCTGACACTGCTCCTGAAACTGACACTGGTCCTCACACTGATCCTGACACTGACACTGCTCCTCACGCAGCTCCTGACAGTGATACTGCCCCTGAGACGGCTCCTGACACTGACGCTGCTCCTGGCACTGCTCTTGGCACTGCTCCTGGAACTGACACTGCTCCTCACACAGCTCCTGACGGTGCCACTGCTCCTGACACTGCTGCTGACACTGACACTGCTACTCACACAGCTCCTGACACTGACACTGCTCCAGACACTGCTCCTGATACAGACACTGCTGCTGATACTGACAATGCTCCTGACACTGCTCCTGACACAGACACTGCTGCTGATACTGATAATGCTCCTGAAACTGCTCCTGACCCTGACACGGCTGCTCACACTGCTCCTGACACTGACACTGCTCCTGAAACTGGTCCTGACACAGACACTGCTGCTGATACTGACAATGCTCCTGACACTGCTCCTGACACAGACACTGCTCCTGGCGCTGCTCCAGACACTGACTCTGCTCCTGATGCTGACACTGACACTGCTCCTGGCACTGCTCCTGACACTGCTCCTGACACTGCTCCTGACACTGACACTGCTCCTGACACTGCTCCTGACACTGACACTGCTCCTGACACTGCTCCTGACACTGACACTGCTGCTGATCCTGACAATGCTCCTGACACTGCTCCTGACACTGATGCTGACACTGTTCATGACTGTGACACTGACACTGACACTGCTCCCGTCACAGACACTGACACTGATCCTGACACTGACACTGCTCCTGTGTCTAACACTTGTCCTGAGACTGCTTCTGACACTGGCTGGTCCTGACACTGCTCCTGACATTGCTCTTGACATTGCCGCTGGTAATGACACAGACACTGCACCTGGTACTGACACTGACACTGCTCCTGACACTGTCACTGCTCCTGACGGTGCTCCAGGCACTGCAACTGACACTGGCACTGCCCCTGACACTGATCCTGACACTGACCCTGCTCCTGACACATCTTCTGACACTGACACTGCTCCTGACGCTGCTCCTGACACTGACACTGCTCCTGACACTGACACTGCTCCTGGCACAGCTCATGCCACTGACGCTGCTCCTGACACTGCTCCTGATACTGACACTGCTCATGGCACAGCTCCTGTCACTGCTCCTGACACTGACACTGCTCCTGACACTGCTCCTGACACTGACGCTGCTACTGATACTGACACTGACACTGCTCCTGACACTGCTACTGACACTGACACTGCTCCTGACACTGCTCGCGACATTGCTCCAGACACTGATACTGCTCCTGACACAGCTCGTGACACTGACACTGCCCCTGCCACTGGTCCTGACACTGCTCCTGAAACTGACACTGCTCCTGACACTGCTCCTGACACAGACACTGCTGCTGATACTGACAATGCTCCTGACACTGCTTCTGACACTGCTCGTAAAACTGACACTGCTCCTGATACTGACACTCTCACTGCTACTGACACTGCTCCTGACACTCACACTGCTGCTGATCCTGACAATGCTCTTGACACTGCTCCAGACACTGACACTGATACTGCACCTGACACAACTCCTGAAATAGCTCCTGTAACTGACACTGCTCCTGACACTGCTCCTGACACTGACACTGCTGCTGATCCTGAGAATTCTCCTGATACTGCTCCTGACACTGACACTGACACGGACCCTGTCCCTGACACTGCTCCTCACACTGCTCCTGACACTGGCACTATTCCTGGGACTGCTCCTGACACTGACACTGCTCCTGACACTGCTCCTGACACTGACGCTGCTCCTGATGCTGACACTGACACTTCTCCTGGCACTGCTCCTGACGCTGCTCCTGTCACTGCTCCTGACACAGGCACTGCACCTGGTACTGACACTGACACTGCTCCTGACACAGGCACTGTTTCTGGTACTGACACTGACACTGCTACTGACACTGCCACTGCTCCTGTCGCTGCTCCAGACACTGCAGCTGACATTGGCACGGCTCCTCACACTGCTCCTGACACTGACACTGATCCTGACACTGCTCCTGACACTGACACTGCACCTGACACTGCTCACGGCACTGCCACTGGTCCTGACACTGCTCCTGAAACTGACACTGCTCCTGACACTGACACTGCTCCTGACACTGCACCTGACACTGCTCCTGACACTGTCGCTGCTACTGACACTGCTGCTGATCCTGACAATGCT
Organism: Calliopsis andreniformis; assembly: GCF_051401765.1. Lineage (NCBI taxonomy): Eukaryota > Metazoa > Arthropoda > Insecta > Hymenoptera > Andrenidae > Calliopsis > Calliopsis andreniformis. The sequence goes on from NW_027480782.1 coordinate 113,299, forward strand.
CTTGAAACTGCTCCAGACACTGACACTGATACTGCACCTGACACAACTCCTGAAATAGCTCCTGTCACTGACACAACTCCTGACACTGCTCCTGACACTGACACTGCTCCTGTCACTGACACTGCTCCTCACACTGCCTTTCACACAGACACTGCTCCTGGCGCTGCTCCAGACACTGACTCTGCTCCTGATGCTGACACTGACACTGCTCCTGGCACTGCTCCTGACACTGCTCCTGACACTGCTCCTGACACTGACACTGCTCCTGACACTGCTCCTGACACTGTCACTGCTCCTGACGGTGCTCCAGGCACTGCAACTGACACTGGCACTGCCCCTGACACTGATCCTGACACTGACCCTGCTCCTGACACAGCTTCTGACACTGACACTGCTCCTGACGCTGCTCCTGACACTGACACTGCTCCTGGCACTGCTCCTGACACTGACGCTGCTCCTGATACTGACTCTGACACTGCTCCTGGCACTGCTCCTGACACTGCTCCTGAAACTGCTCCTGACACAGGCACTGCTCCTGGTACTGACACTGACACTGCTCCTGACACTGACACTGCTCCTGAACCTGACACTGCTCCTGACACTGCTCCAGACACTGACACTGACACTGCTCCTGAAACTACTTCTGACACAGCTCCTGACGATGACACTGCTCCTGACACTGCTTCTGACACTGACACTGCTGATGACACAGCTCCTGACACAGCTCCTGACACTGACACTGACACTGCTCCTGACACTGACACTGACACTGCTCCTGACACTGACACTGACACTGCTCATGACAGTGACTCTGACACTGACACTGCTCCCGGCACAGAGACTGAGACTGATCCTGACACTGACACTGCTCCTGTAACTGACACTTGTCCTGAGACTGCTTCTGACACTGGCACTGGTCCTGACACTGCTCCTTACATTGGCGCTGGTCCTCACTCTGCTCCTGACACTGACACTGCTCCTGACACTGCTCCTGACACAGACACTGCTGCTGATACTGACAATGCTCCTGACACTGCTTCTGACACTGCTCGTAAAACTGACACTTCTCCTGATACTGACACTCTCACTGCTACTGACACTGCTCCTGACACTCACACTGCTGCTGATCCTCACAATGCTCTTGACACTGCTCCAGACACTGACACTGATACTGCACCTGACACTGACACTGCTCCCCACACTGCTCCTGACACTGGCACTGCTCCTGGCACTGCTACTGACACTGACACTGCTCCTGACACTGATACTGCTGCTGATCCTGACAAAGCTCCTGACACTGCTACTGACACTGCTCGTGACGTTGCTCCAGACGCTGACACTGCTCCTGACACAGCTCGTGACGGTGACACTGCTCCTGCCACTGTTCCTGACACGGCTGCTCACACTGACACTGCTCCTGACACTGGCACTGGTCCTGACACTGCTCCTTACATTGGCGCTGGTCCTCACTCTGCTCCTGACACTGACACTGCTCCTGACACTGCTCCTGACACAGACACTGCTGCTGATACTGACAATGCTCCTGACACTGCTTCTGACACTGCTCGTAAAACTGACACTTCTCCTGATACTGACACTCTCACTGCTACTGACACTGCTCCTGACACTCACACTGCTGCTGATCCTCACAATGCTCTTGTCACTGCTCCAGACACTGACACTGATACTGCACCTGACATTGACACTGCTCCCCACACTGCTCCTGACACTGGCACTGCTCCTGGCACTGCTACTGACACTGACACTGCTCCTGACACTGATACTGCTGCTGATCCTGACAAAGCTCCTGACACTGCTACTGACACTGCTCGTGACGTTGCTCCAGACGCTGACACTGCTCCTGACACAGCTCGTGACGGTGACACTGCTCCTGCCACTGTTCCTGACACGGCTGCTCACACTGACACTGCTCCTGACACTGGCACTGGTCCTGACACTGCTCCTGACACTGACAGTGCTCCTGACACTGCTCCTGACACTGCTCGTGACACAGACACTGCTCCTGACAATGCTCCTGACACTGACACTGCTCCTCACACAGCTCCTGACACTGACACTGCTCCTGACACTGCTCCTGACACAGACACTTCTGCTGATACTGACAATGCTCCTGTCACTGCTTCTGACACTGCTCCTGATACTGACACTCTCACTGCTACTGACACTGCTCCTGACACTGACACTGCTCCTGACACAGCTCCAGACACTCCTCCTGACACTGACACTGCTCCTGACACAGCTCCTGACACTGACACTGCTCCTGACACCGACACTACACATCAAACTGCTCCTGACACTCCTCCTGACACTGACACTGCTCCTGGCACTGCTCCTGATACTGACGCTGCACCTGATGCTGACACTGACACTGCTCCTGGCACTGCTCCTGACGCTGCTCCTGACACTGCTCCTGACACAGGCACTGCACCTGGTACTGACACTGACACTGCTCCTGACACAGGCACTGTTTCTGGTACTGACACTGACACTGCTACTGACACTGCCACTGCTCCTGACGCTGCTCCAGACACTGCAACTGACACTGGCACGGCTCCTCACACTGCTCCTGACACTGACACTGCTCCTGACACTGCTCCTGACACTGACACTGCACCTGACGCTGCTCCTGGCACTGCCACTGGTCCTGACACTGCTCCTGAAACTGACACTGGTCCTCACACTGCTCCTGACACTGACACTGCTCCTCACGCTGGTCCTGACAATGATACTGCCCCTGGGACTACTCCTGACACTGACGCTGCTCCTGTCACTGCTCCTGAAACTGACACTGGTCCTCACACTGCTCCTGACACTGACACTGCTCCTCACGCTGGTCCTGACAATGATACTGCCCCTGAGACTGCTCCTGACACTGACGCTGCTCCTGGCACTGCTCCTGGCACTGCTCCTGACACTGCCACTGCTCCTGACGCTGCTCCAGACACTGCAACTGACTCTGACACGGCTACTCACACTGCTCCTGACACTGACACTGCTCCTGACACTGCTCCTGACACTGACACTGCACCTGACACTGCTCCTGGCACTGCCACTGGTCCTGACACTGCTCCTGAAACTGACACTGGTCCTCACACTGGTCCTGACACTGACACTGCTCCTCACGCTGGACCTGACAATGATACTGCCCCTGAGACTGCTCCTGACACTGACGCTGCTCCTGGCACTGCTCCTGGCACTGCTCCTGACACTGACACTGCTCCTGATACTGATACTGACACTGCTCCTGACACCGACACTGCTCCTGTCACTGCTCCTGACGCTGACACTGCTCCTGACACTGCTCCTGACACTGACACTGCTCCTGGCACAGCTCCTGCCACTGACACTGCTCCTGACACTGCTCGTGACACTGCTCCTGACACTGACACTGCTCCTGGCACAGATCCTGTGACTCCTCCTGACACTGACACTGCTCCTGACACTGCTTCTGACACTGCTCCTGACACAGACACTGCTACTGATACTGGCAATGCTCCTGACACTGCTCCTGGCACAGACATGGCTCCGAACGATGCTCCTGACACTGACACTGCTCCTGTCACTGACACTGGTCCTGACACTGCTTCTGAAGCTGGCACTGGTCCTGACACTGCTCCTGACCCTGACACTCCTCCTGATACTGACAATGCTCCTGATACTGCTCCTGACACGGACACTGCTCCGGACAATGCTCCTGACACTGACACTGCTCCTGTCACTGACACTGGTCCTGACACTGCTTCTGACACTGGCACTGGTCCCGACACTGCTCCTGACACTTACCCTGCTCCTGAAACAGCTCCTGACACTGCTCCTGACACTGACACTGCTCCTGGCACTGCTGCTGACACTGACGCTGCTCCTGGTGCTGACACTGACACTGCTCCTGGCACTGCTCCTGACGCTGCTCCTCACACTGCTCCTGACACAGGCACTGCTCCTGGTACTGACACTGACACTGCTCCTGACACAGGCACTGTTTCTGGTACTGACACTGACACTGCTCCTGACACTGCCACTGCTCCTGACGCTGCTCCAGACAATGCAACTGACACTGGCACGGCTCCTCACACTGCTCCTGACACTGACACTGCTCCTGGCACTGCTCCTGACACTGACACTGCACCTGACACTGCTCCTGGCATTGACACTGGTGCTGACACTGCTCCTGAAACTGACACTGGTCCTCACACTGATCCTGACACTGACACTGCTCCTCACGCAGCTCCTGACAGTGATACTGCCCCTGAGACGGCTCCTGACACTGACGCTGCTCCTGGCACTGCTCTTGGCACTGCTCCTGGAACTGACACTGCTCCTCACACAGCTCCTGACGGTGCCACTGCTCCTGACACTGCTGCTGACACTGACACTACTACTCACACAGCTCCTGACACTGACACTGCTCCAGACACTGCTCCTGATACAGACACTGCTGCTGATACTGACAATGCTCCTGACACTGCTCCTGACACAGACACTGCTGCTGATACTGATAATGCTCCTGAAACTGCTCCTGACCCTGACACGGCTGCTCACACTGCTCCTGACACTGACACTGCTCCTGAAACTGGTCCTGACACAGACACTGCTGCTGATACTGACAATGCTCCTGACACTGCTCCTGACACAGACACTGCTCCTGGCGCTGCTCCAGACACTGACTCTGCTCCTGATGCTGACACTGACACTGCTCCTGGCACTGCTCCTGACACTGCTCCTGACACTGCTCCTGACACTGACACTGCTCCTGACACTGCTCCTGACACTGACACTGCTCCTGACACTGCTCCTGACACTGACACTGCTGCTGATCCTGACAATGCTCCTGACACTGCTCCTGACACTGATGCTGACACTGTTCATGACTGTGACACTGACACTGACACTGCTCCCGTCACAGACACTGACACTGATCCTGACACTGACACTGCTCCTGTGTCTAACACTTGTCCTGAGACTGCTTCTGACACTGGCTGGTCCTGACACTGCTCCTGACATTGCTCTTGACATTGCCGCTGGTAATGACACAGACACTGCACCTGGTACTGACACTGACACTGCTCCTGACACTGTCACTGCTCCTGACGGTGCTCCAGGCACTGCAACTGACACTGGCACTGCCCCTGACACTGATCCTGACACTGACCCTGCTCCTGACACAGCTTCTGACACTGACACTGCTCCTGACGCTGCTCCTGACACTGACACTGCTCCTGACACTGACACTGCTCCTGGCACAGCTCATGCCACTGACGCTGCTCCTGACACTGCTCCTGATACTGACACTGCTCATGGCACAGCTCCTGTCACTGCTCCTGACACTGACACTGCTCCTGACACTGCTCCTGACACTGACGCTGCTACTGATACTGACACTGACACTGCTCCTGACACTGCTACTGACACTGACACTGCTCCTGACACTGCTCGCGACATTGCTCCAGACACTGATACTGCTCCTGACACAGCTCGTGACACTGACACTGCCCCTGCCACTGGTCCTGACACTGCTCCTGAAACTGACACTGCTCCTGACACTGCTCCTGACACAGACACTGCTGCTGATACTGACAATGCTCCTGACACTGCTTCTGACACTGCTCGTAAAACTGACACTGCTCCTGATACTGACACTGGTCCTCACACAGCTCCTGACACTGACACTGCTCCAGACACTGCTCCTGATACAGACACTGCTGCTGATACTGACAATGCTCCTGACACTGCTCCTGACACAGACACTGCTGCTGATACTGATAATGCTCCTGAAACTGCTCCTGACCCTGGCACGGCTGCTCACACTGCTCCTGACACGGACACTGCTCCTGAAGCTGGTCCTGACACAGACACTGCTGCTGATACTGACAATGCTCCTGACACTGCTCCTGACACAGACACTGCTCCTGGCGCTGCTCCAGACACTGACTCTGCTCCTGATGCTGACACTGACACTGCTCCTGGCACTGCTCCTGACACTGCTCCTGACACTGCTCCTGACACTGACACTGCTCCTGACACTGCTCCTGACACTGACACAGCTGCTGATCCTGACAATGCTCCTGACACTGCTCCTGACACTGATGCTGACACTGTTCATGACTGTGACACTGACACTGACGCTGCTCCCGTCACAGACACTGACACTGATCCTGACACTGACACTGCTCCTGTGTCTAACACTTGTCCTGTGACTGCTTCTGACACTGGCTGGTCCTGACACTGCTCCTGACATTGCTCCTGACATTGCCGCTGGTCCTGACACAGACACTGCACCTGGTACTGACACTGACACTGCTCCTGACACTGTCACTGCTCCTGACGGTGCTCCAGGTACTGCAACTGACACTGGCACTGCCCCTGACACTGATCCTGACACTGACCCTGCTCCTGACACAGCTTCTGACACTGACACTGCTCCTGACGCTGCTCCTGACACTGACACTGCTCCTGGCACTGCTCCTGACACTGACGCTGCTCCTGATACTGACTCTGACACTGCTCCTGGCACTGCTCCTGACACTGCTCCTGAAACTGCTCCTGACACAGGCACTGCTCCTGGTACTGACACTGACACTGCTCCTGACACTGACACTGCTCCTGAACCTGACACTGCTCCTGACACTGCTCCAGACACTGACACTGACACTGCTCCTGAAACTACTTCTGACACAGCTCCTGACGATGACACTGCTCCTGACACTGCTTCTGACACTGACACTGCTGATGACACAGCTCCTGACACAGCTCCTGACACTGACACTGACACTGCTCCTGACACTGACACTGACACTGCTCCTGACACTGACACTGACACTGCTCATGACAGTGACTCTGACACTGACACTGCTCCCGGCACAGAGACTGAGACTGATCCTGACACTGACACTGCTCCTGTAACTGACACTTGTCCTGAGACTGCTTCTGACACTGGCACTGGTCCTGACACTGCTCCTTACATTGGCGCTGGTCCTCACTCTGCTCCTGACACTGACACTGCTCCTGACACTGCTCCTGACACAGACACTGCTGCTGATACTGACAATGCTCCTGACACTGCTTCTGACACTGCTCGTAAAACTGACACTTCTCCTGATACTGACACTCTCACTGCTACTGACACTGCTCCTGACACTCACACTGCTGCTGATCCTCACAATGCTCTTGACACTGCTCCAGACACTGACACTGATACTGCACCTGACACTGACACTGCTCCCCACACTGCTCCTGACACTGGCACTGCTCCTGGCACTGCTACTGACACTGACACTGCTCCTGACACTGATACTGCTGCTGATCCTGACAAAGCTCCTGACACTGCTACTGACACTGCTCGTGACGTTGCTCCAGACGCTGACACTGCTCCTGACACAGCTCGTGACGGTGACACTGCTCCTGCCACTGTTCCTGACACGGCTGCTCACACTGACACTGCTCCTGACACTGGCACTGGTCCTGACACTGCTCCTTACATTGGCGCTGGTCCTCACTCTGCTCCTGACACTGACACTGCTCCTGACACTGCTCCTGACACAGACACTGCTGCTGATACTGACAATGCTCCTGACACTGCTTCTGACACTGCTCGTAAAACTGACACTTCTCCTGATACTGACACTCTCACTGCTACTGACACTGCTCCTGACACTCACACTGCTGCTGATCCTCACAATGCTCTTGACACTGCTCCAGACACTGACACTGATACTGCACCTGACACTGACACTGCTCCCCACACTGCTCCTGACACTGGCACTGCTCCTGGCACTGCTACTGACACTGACACTGCTCCTGACACTGATACTGCTGCTGATCCTGACAAAGCTCCTGACACTGCTACTGACACTGCTCGTGACGTTGCTCCAGACGCTGACACTGCTCCTGACACAGCTCGTGACGGTGGCACTGCTCCTGCCACTGTTCCTGACACGGCTGCTCACACTGACACTGCTCCTGACACTGGCACTGGTCCTGACACTGCTCCTGACACTGACAGTGCTCCTGACACTGCTCCTGACACTGCTCGTGACACAGACACTGCTCCTGACAATGCTCCTGACACTGACACTGCTCCTCACACAGCTCCTGACACTGACACTGCTCCTGACACTGCTCCTGACACAGATACTTCTGCTGATACTGACAATGCTCCTGTCACTGCTTCTCACACTGCTCCTGATACTGACACTCTCACTGCTACTGACACTGCTCCTGACACTGACACTGCTCCTGACACAGCTCCAGACACTCCTCCTGACTCTGACACTGCTCCTGACACAGCTCCTGACACTGACACTGCTCCTGACACCGACACTACACATCAAACTGCTCCTGACACTCCTCCTGACACTGACACTGCTCCTGGCACTGCTCCTGACACTGACGCTGCACCTGATGCTGACACTGACACTGCTCCTGGCACTGCTCCTGACGCTGCTCCTGACACTGCTCCTGACACAGGCACTGCACCTGGTACTGACACTGACACTGCTCCTGACACAGGCACTGTTTCTGGTACTGACACTGACACTGCTACTGACACTGCCACTGCTCCTGACGCTGCTCCAGACACTGCAACTGACACTGGCACGGCTCCTCACACTGCTCCTGACACTGACACTGCTCCTGACACTGCTCCTGACACTGACACTGCACCTGACACTGCTCCTGGCACTGCCACTGGTCCTGACACTGCTCCTGAAACTGACACTGGTCCTCACACTGCTCCTGACACTGACACTGCTCCTCACGCTGGTCCTGACAATGATACTGCCCCTGGGATTACTCCTGACACTGACGCTGCTCCTGTCACTGCTCCTGAAACTGACACTGGTCCTCACACTGCTCCTGACACTGACACTGCTCCTCACGCTGGTCCTGACAATGATACTGCCCCTGAGACTGCTCCTGACACTGACGCTGCTCTTGGCACTGCTCCTGGCACTGCTCCTGACACTGCCACTGCTCCTGACGCTGCTCCAGACACTGCAACTGACTCTGACACGGCTACTCACACTGCTCCTGACACTGACACTGCTCCTGACACTGCTCCTGACACTGACACTGCACCTGACACTGCTCCTGGCACTGCCACTGGTCCTGACACTGCTCCTCAAACTGACACTGGTCCTCACACTGCTCCTGACACTGACACTGCTCCTCACGCTGGACCTGACAATGATACTGCCCCTGAGACTGCTCCTGACACTGACGCTGCTCCTGGCACTGCTCCTGGCACTGCTCCTGACACTGACACTGCTCCTGATACTGATACTGACACTGCTCCTGACACCGACACTGCTCCTGTCACTGCTCCTGACGCTGACACTGCTCCTGACACTGCTCCTGACACTGACACTGCTCCTGGCACAGCTCCTGCCACTGACACTGCTCCTGACACTGCTCGTGACACTGCTCCTGACACTGACACTTCTCCTGGCACAGATCCTGTGACTCCTCCTGACACTGACACTGCTCCTGACACTGCTTCTGACACTGCTCCTGACACAGACACTGCTACTGATACTGGCAATGCTCCTGACACTGCTCCTGGCACAGACATGGCTCCGAACGATGCTCCTGACACTGACACTGCTCCTGTCACTGACACTGGTCCTGACACTGCTTCTGAAGCTGGCACTGGTCCTGACACTGCTCCTGACCCGGACACTCCTCCTGATACTGACAATGCTCCTGATACTGCTCCTGACACGGACACTGCTCCGGACAATGCTCCTGACACTGCTCCTGACACTGATGCTGACACTGTTCATGACTGTGACACTGACACTGACACTGCTCCCGTCACAGACACTGACACTGATCCTGACACTGACACTGCTCCTGTGTCTAACACTTGTCCTGAAACTGCTTCTGACACTGGCTGGTCCTGACACTGCTCCTGACATTGCTCCTGACATTGCCGCTGGTCCTGACACAGACACTGCACCTGGTACTGACACTGACACTGCTCCTGACACTGTCACTGCTCCTGACGGTGCTCCAGGCACTGCAACTGACACTGGCTCTGCCCCTGACACTGATCCTGACACTGACCCTGCTCCTGACACAGCTTCTGACACTGACACTGCTCCTGACGCTGCTCCTGACACAGACACTGCTCCTGGCACTGCTCCTGACACTGACGCTGCTCCTGATACTGACTCTGACACTGCTCCTGGCACTGCTCCTGACGCTGCTCCTGAAACTGCTCCTGACACAGGCACTGCTCCTGGTACTGACACTGACACTGCTCCTGACACTGACACTGCTCCTGAACCTGACACTGCTCCTGACACTGCTCCAGACACTGACACTGACACTGCTCCTGAAACTACTTCCGACACAGCTCCTGACGATGACACTGCTCCTGACACTGCTTCTGACACTGACACTGCTGATGACACAGCTCCTGACACAGCTCCTGACACTGACACTGACACTGTTCCTGACACTGACACTGTTCCTGACACTGACACTGTTCCTGACACTGACACTGACACTGCTCATGACAGTGACTCTGACACTGACACTGCTCCCGGCACAGTGTCTGAGACTGATCCTGAAACTGACACCGCTCCTGTAACTGACACTTGTCCTGAGACTGCTTCTGACACTGGCACTGGTCCTGACACTGCTCCTTACATTGGCGCTGGTCCTGACTCTGCTCCTGACACTGACACTGCTCCTGACACTGCTCCTGACACAGACACTGCTGGTGATACTGACAATGCTCCTGACACTGCTTCTGACACTGCTCGTAAAACTGACACTGCTCCTGATACTGACACTCACACTGCTACTGACACTGCTCCTGACACTCGCACTGCTGCTGATCCTGACAATGCTCTTGACACTGCTCCAGACACTGACACTGATACTGCACCTGACACTGACACTGCTCCCCACACTGCTCCTGACACTGGCACTGCTCCTGGCACTGCTACTGACACTGACACTGCTCCTGACACTGATACTGCTGCGGATCCTGACAAAGCTCCTGACACTGCTACTGACACTGCTCGTGACGTTGCTCCAGACGCTGACACTGCTCCTGACACAGCTCGTGACGGTGACACTGCTCCTGCCACTGTTCCTGACACGGCTGCTCACACTGACACTGCTCCTGACACTGGCACTGGTCCTGACACTGCTCCTGACACTGACACTGCTCCTGACACTGCTCCTGACACTGCTCGTGACACAGACGCTGCTCCTGACAATGCTCCTGACACTGACACTGGTCCTCACACAGCTCCTGACACTGACACTGCTCCTGACACTGCTCCTGACACAGACACTTCTGCTGATACTGACAATGCTCCTGTCACTGCTTCTGACACTGCTCCTGATACTGACACTCTCACTGCTACTGACACTGCTCCTGACACTGACACTGCTCCTGACACAGATCCAGACACTCCTCCTGACACTGACACTGCTCCTGACACTGCCACTGCTCCTGAAGCTGCTCCAGACAATGCAACTGACACTGGCACGGCTCCTCACACTGCTCCTGACACTGACACTGCTCCTGGCACTGCTCCTGACACTGACACTGCACCTGACACTGCTCCTGGCATTGGCACTGGTGCTGACACTGCTCCTGAAACTGACACTGGTCCTCACACTGCTCCTGACACTGACACTGCTCCTCACGCAGCTCCTGACAGTGATACTGCCCCTGAGACGGCTCCTGACACTGACGCTGCTCCTGGCACTGCTCCTGGCACTGCTCCTGGAACTGACACTGCTCCTCACACAGCTCCTGACAGTGACACAGCTCCTGACACTGCTGCTGACACTGACACTGCTACTCACACAGCTCCTGACACTGACACTGCTCCAGACACTGCTCCTGATACAGACACTGCTGCTGATACTGACAATGCTCCTGACACTGCTCCTGACACAGACACTGCGGCTGATACTGATAATGCTCCTGAAACTGCTCCTGACCCTGACACGGCTGCTCACACTGCTCCTGACACTGACACTGCTCCTGAAACTGGTCCTAACACAGACACTGCTGCTGATACTGACAATGCTCCTGACACTGCTCCTGACACAGACACTGCTCCTGGTCCTGCTCCTGACACTGACTCTGCTCCTGATGCTGACACTGACACTGCTCCTGGCACTGCTCCTGACACTGCTCCTGACACTGCTCCTGACACTGACACTGCTCCTGACACTGCTCCTGACACTGACACTGCTCCTGACACTGCTCCTGACACTGACACTGCTGCTGATCCTGACAATGCTCCTGACACTGCTCCTGACACTGATGCTGACACTGTTCATGACTGTGACACTGACACTGACACTGCTCCCGTCACAGACACTGACACTGATCCTGACACTGACACTGCTACTGTGTCTAACACTTGTCCTGAGACTGCTTCTGACACTGGCTGGTCCTGACACTGCTCCTGACATTGCTCCTGACATTGCCGCTGGTCCTGACACAGACACTGCACCTGGTACTGACACTGACACTGCTCCTGACACTGTCACTGCTCGTGACGGTGCTCCAGGCACTGCAACTGACACTGGCACTGCCCCTGACACTGATCCTGACACTGACCCTGCTCCTGACACAGCTTCTGACACTGACACTGCTCCTGACGCTGCTCCTGACACTGACACTGCTCCTGGCACTGCTCCTGACACTGACGCTGCTCCTGATACTGACTCTGACACTGCTCCTGGCACTGCTCCTGACACTGCACCTGAAACTGCTCCTGACACAGGCACTGCTCCTGGTACTGACACTGACACTGCTCCTGACACTGACACTGCTCCTGAACCTGACACTGCTCCTGACACTGCTCCAGACACTGACACTGACACTGCTCCTGAAACTACTTCTGACGCAGCTCCTGACGATGACACTGCTCCTGACACTGCTTCTGACACTGACACTGCTGATGACACAGCTCCTGACACAGCTCCTGACACTGACACTGACACTGCTCCTGACACTGACACTGACACTGCTCCCGGCACAGAGACTGAGACTGATCCTGACACTGACACTGCTCCTGTAACTAACACTTGTCCTGAGACTGCTTCTGACACTGGCACTGGTCCTGACACTGCTCCTTACATTAGCGCTGGTCCTGACTCTGCTCCTGACACTGCTCCTGACACAGACACTGCTGCTGATACTGACAATGCTCCTGACACTGCTTCTGACACTGCTCGTAAAACTGACACTGCTCCTGATACTGACACTCTCACTGCTACTGACACTGCTCCTGACACTCACACTGCTGCTGATCCTGACAATGCTCTTGACACTGCTCCAGACACTGACACTGATACTGCACCTGACACTGACACTGCTCCCCACACTGCTCCTGACACTGGCACTGCTCCTTACACTGCTCCTGACACAGACACTTCTGCTGATACTGACAATGCTCCTGTCACTGCTTCTGACACTGCTCCTGATACTGACACTCTCACTGCTACTGACACTGCTCCTGACACTGACACTGCTCCTGACACAGCTCCAGACACTCCTCCTGACACTGACACTGCTCCTGACACAGCTCCTGACACTGACACTGCTCCTGACACCGACACTACACCTCAAACTGCTCCTGACACTCCTCCTGACACTGACATTGCTCCTGGCACTGCTCCTGACACTGACGCTGCTCCTGATGCTGACACTGACACTGCTCCAGGCACTGCTCCTGACGCTGCTCCTGACACTGCTCCTGACACAGGCACTGCACCTGGTACTGACACTGACACTGCACCTGACACAGGCACTGTTTCTGGTACTGACACTGACACTGCTACTGACACTGCCACTGCTCCTGACGCTGCTCCAGACACTGCAACTGACACTGGCACGGCTCCTCACACTGCACCTGACACTGACACTGCTCCTGACACAGCTCCTGACACTGACACTGCACCTGACACTGCTCCTGGCACTGCCACTGGTCCTGACACTGCTCCTGAAACTGACACTGGTCCTCACACTGCTCCTGACACTGACACTGCTCCTGAAACTGGTCCTGACACAGACACTGCTGCTGATACTGACAATGCTCCTGACACTGCTCCTGACACAGACACTGCTCCTGGCGCTGCTCCTGACACTGACACTGCTCCTGACACTGCTCCTGACACTGACACTGCTGCTGATCCTGACAATGCTCCTGACACTGCTCCTGACACTGATGCTGACTCTGTTCATGACTGTGACACTGACACTGACACTGCTCCCGTCACAGACACTGACACTGATCCTGACACTGACACTGCTCCTGTCACTGACACTGCTCCTCACACTGCCTTTCACACTGACACTGCTCCTGACACTGCTCCTGGCACTGCCACTGGTCCTGACACTGCTCCTGAAACTGACACTGGTCCTCACACTGCTCCTGACACTGACACTGCTCCTCACGCTGGTCCTGACAATGATACTGCCCCTGGGACTACTCCTGACACTGACGCTGCTCCTGTCACTTCTCCTGAAACTGACACTGGTCCTCACACTGCTCCTGACACTGACACTGCTCCTCACGCTGGTCCTGACAATGATACTGCCCCTGAGACTGCTCCTGACACTGACGCTGCTCCTGGCACTGCTCCTGGCACTGCTCCTGACACTGCCACTGCTCCTGACGCTGCTCCAGACACTGCAACTGACTCTGACACGGCTACTCACACTGCTCCTGACACTGACACTGCTCCTGACACTGCTCCTGACACTGACACTACACCTGACACTGCTCCTGGCACTGCCACTGGTCCTGACACTGCTCCTGAAACTGACACTGGTCCTCACACAGCTCCTGACACTGACACTGCTCCAGACACTGCTCCTGATACAGACACTGCTGCTGATACTGACAATGCTCCTGACACTGCTCCTGACACAGACACTGCTGCTGATACTGATAATGCTCCTGAAACTGCTCCTGACCCTGGCACGGCTGCTCACACTGCTCCTGACACGGACACTGCTCCTGAAACTGGTCCTGACACAGACACTGCTGCTGATACTGACAATGCTCCTGACACTGCTCCTGACACAGACACTGCTCCTGGCGCTGCTCCAGACACTGACTCTGCTCCTGATGCTGACACTGACACTGCTCCTGGCACTGCTCCTGACACTGCTCCTGACACTGCTCCTGACACTGACACTGCTCCTGACACTGCTCCTGACACTGACACTGCTCCTGACACTGCTCCTGACACTGACACTGCTGCTGATCCTGACAATGCTCCTGACACTGCTCCTGACACTGATGCTGACACTGTTCATGACTGTGACACTGACACTGACACTGCTCCCGTCACAGACACTGACACTGATCCTGACACTGACACTGCTACTGTGTCTAACACTTGTCCTGAGACTGCTTCTGACACTGGCTGGTCCTGACACTGCTCCTGACATTGCTCCTGACATTGCCGCTGGTCCTGACACAGACACTGCACCTGGTACTGACACTGACACTGCTCCTGACACTGTCACTGCTCGTGACGGTGCTCCAGGCACTGCAACTGACACTGGCACTGCCCCTGACACTGATCCTGACACTGACCCTGCTCCTGACACAGCTTCTGACACTGACACTGCTCCTGACGCTGCTCCTGACACTGACACTGCTCCTGGCACTGCTCCTGACACTGACGCTGCTCCTGATACTGACTCTGACACTGCTCCTGGCACTGCTCCTGACACTGCACCTGAAACTGCTCCTGACACAGGCACTGCTCCTGGTACTGACACTGACACTGCTCCTGACACTGACACTGCTCCTGAACCTGACACTGCTCCTGACACTGCTCCAGACACTGACACTGACACTGCTCCTGAAACTACTTCTGACGCAGCTCCTGACGATGACACTGCTCCTGACACTGCTTCTGACACTGACACTGCTGATGACACAGCTCCTGACACAGCTCCTGACACTGACACTGACACTGCTCCTGACACTGACACTGGCACTGCTCCCGGCACAGAGACTGAGACTGATCCTGAAACTGACACTGCTCCTGTAACTGACACTTGTCCTGAGACTGCTTCTGACACTGGCACTGGTCCTGACACTGCTCCTTACATTGGCGCTGGTCCTGACTCTGCTCCTGACACTGCTCCTGACACAGACACTGCTGCTGATACTGACAATGCTCCTGACACTGCTTCTGACACTGCTCGTAAAACTGACACTGCTCCTGATACTGACACTCTCACTGCTACTGACACTGCTCCTGACACTCACACTGCTGCTGATCCTGACAATGCTCTTGACACTGCTCCAGACACTGACACTGATACTGCACCTGACACTGACACTGCTCCCCACACTGCTCCTGACACTGGCACTGCTCCTTACACTGCTCCTGACACAGACACTTCTGCTGATACTGACAATGCTCCTGTCACTGCTTCTGACACTGCTCCTGATACTGACACTCTCACTGCTACTGACACTGCTCCTGACACTGACACTGCTCCTGACACAGCTCCAGACACTCCTCCTGACACTGACACTGCTCCTGACACAGCTCCTGACACTGACACTGCTCCTGACACCGACACTACACCTCAAACTGCTCCTGACACTCCTCCTGACACTGACATTGCTCCTGGCACTGCTCCTGACACTGACGCTGCTCCTGATGCTGACACTGACACTGCTCCAGGCACTGCTCCTGACGCTGCTCCTGACACTGCTCCTGACACAGGCACTGCACCTGGTACTGACACTGACACTGCACCTGACACAGGCACTGTTTCTGGTACTGACACTGACACTGCTACTGACACTGCCACTGCTCCTGACGCTGCTCCAGACACTGCAACTGACACTGGCACGGCTCCTCACACTGCACCTGACACTGACACTGCTCCAGACACAGCTCCTGACACTGACACTGCACCTGACACTGCTCCTGGCACTGCCACTGGTCCTGACACTGCTCCTGAAACTGACACTGGTCCTCACACTGCTCCTGACACTGACACTGCTCCTGAAACTGGTCCTGACACAGACACTGCTGCTGATACTGACAATGCTCCTGACACTGCTCCTGACACAGACACTGCTCCTGGCGCTGCTCCTGACACTGACACTGCTCCTGACACTGCTCCTGACACTGACACTGCTGCTGATCCTGACAATGCTCCTGACACTGCTCCTGACACTGATGCTGACTCTGTTCATGACTGTGACACTGACACTGACACTGCTCCCGTCACAGACACTGACACTGATCCTGACACTGACACTGCTCCTGTCACTGACACTGCTCCTCACACTGCCTTTCACACTGACACTGCTCCTGACACTGCTCCTGGCACTGCCACTGGTCCTGACACTGCTCCTGAAACTGACACTGGTCCTCACACTGCTCCTGACACTGACACTGCTCCTCACGCTGGTCCTGACAATGATACTGCCCCTGGGACTACTCCTGACACTGACGCTGCTCCTGTCACTGCTCCTGAAACTGACACTGGTCCTCACACTGCTCCTGACACTGACACTGCTCCTCACGCTGGTCCTGACAATGATACTGCCCCTGAGACTGCTCCTGACACTGACGCTGCTCCTGGCACTGCTCCTGGCACTGCTCCTGACACTGCCACTGCTCCTGACGCTGCTCCAGACACTGCAACTGACTCTGACACGGCTACTCACACTGCTCCTGACACTGACACTGCTCCTGACACTGCTCCTGACACTGACACTACACCTGACACTGCTCCTGGCACTGCCACTGGTCCCGACACTGCTCCTGAAACTGACACTGGTCCTCACAGGGCTCCTGACACTGACACTGCTCCAGACACTGCTCCTGATACAGACACTGCTGCTGATACTGACAATGCTCCTGACACTGCTCCTGACACAGACACTGCTGCTGATACTGATAATGCTCCTGAAACTGCTCCTGACCCTGGCACGGCTGCTCACACTGCTCCTGACACGGACACTGCTCCTGAAACTGGTCCTGACACAGACACTGCTGCTGATACTGACAATGCTCCTGACACTGCTCCTGACACAGACACTGCTCCTGGCGCTGCTCCAGACACTGACTCTGCTCCTGATGCTGACACTGACACTGCTCCTGGCACTGCTCCTGACACTGCTCCTGACACTGCTCCTGACACTGACACTGCTCCTGACACTGCTCCTGACACTGACACTGCTCCTGACACTGCTCCTGACACTGACACTGCTGCTGATCCTGACAATGCTCCTGACACTGCTCCTGACACTGATGCTGACACTGTTCATGACTGTGACACTGACACTGACACTGCTCCCGTCACAGACACTGACACTGATCCTGACACTGACACTGCTACTGTGTCTAACACTTGTCCTGAGACTGCTTCTGACACTGGCTGGTCCTGACACTGCTCCTGACATTGCTCCTGACATTGCCGCTGGTCCTGACACAGACACTGCACCTGGTACTGACACTGACACTGCTCCTGACACTGTCACTGCTCGTGACGGTGCTCCAGGCACTGCAACTGACACTGGCACTGCCCCTGACACTGATCCTGACACTGACCCTGCTCCTGACACAGCTTCTGACACTGACACTGCTCCTGACGCTGCTCCTGACACTGACACTGCTCCTGGCACTGCTCCTGACACTGACGCTGCTCCTGATACTGACTCTGACACTGCTCCTGGCACTGCTCCTGACACTGCACCTGAAACTGCTCCTGACACAGGCACTGCTCCTGGTACTGACACTGACACTGCTCCTGACACTGACACTGCTCCTGAACCTGACACTGCTCCTGACACTGCTCCAGACACTGACACTGACACTGCTCCTGAAACTACTTCTGACGCAGCTCCTGACGATGACACTGCTCCTGACACTGCTTCTGACACTGACACTGCTGATGACACAGCTCCTGACACAGCTCCCGACACTGACACTGACACTGCTCCTGACACTGACACTGGCACTGCTCCCGGCACAGAGACTGAGACTGATCCTGAAACTGACACTGCTCCTGTAACTGACACTTGTCCTGAGACT
Source organism: Calliopsis andreniformis (assembly GCF_051401765.1). Taxonomy (NCBI): domain Eukaryota; kingdom Metazoa; phylum Arthropoda; class Insecta; order Hymenoptera; family Andrenidae; genus Calliopsis; species Calliopsis andreniformis. The sequence goes on from NW_027480782.1 coordinate 132,376, forward strand.
GCTTCTGACACTGGCACTGGTCCTGACACTGCTCCTTACATTGGCGCTGGTCCTGACTCTGCTCCTGACACTGCTCCTGACACAGACACTGCTGCTGATACTGACAATGCTCCTGACACTGCTTCTGACACTGCTCGTAAAACTGACACTGCTCCTGATACTGACACTCTCACTGCTACTGACACTGCTCCTGACACTCACACTGCTGCTGATCCTGACAATGCTCTTGACACTGCTCCAGACACTGACACTGATACTGCACCTGACACTGACACTGCTCCCCACACTGCTCCTGACACTGGCACTGCTCCTTACACTGCTCCTGACACAGACACTTCTGCTGATACTGACAATGCTCCTGTCACTGCTTCTGACACTGCTCCTGATACTGACACTCTCACTGCTACTGACACTGCTCCTGACACTGACACTGCTCCTGACACAGCTCCAGACACTCCTCCTGACACTGACACTGCTCCTGACACAGCTCCTGACACTGACACTGCTCCTGACACCGACACTACACCTCAAACTGCTCCTGACACTCCTCCTGACACTGACATTGCTCCTGGCACTGCTCCTGACACTGACGCTGCTCCTGATGCTGACACTGACACTGCTCCAGGCACTGCTCCTGACGCTGCTCCTGACACTGCTCCTGACACAGGCACTGCACCTGGTACTGACACTGACACTGCACCTGACACAGGCACTGTTTCTGGTACTGACACTGACACTGCTACTGACACTGCCACTGCTCCTGACGCTGCTCCAGACACTGCAACTGACACTGGCACGGCTCCTCACACTGCACCTGACACTGACACTGCTCCTGACACAGCTCCTGACACTGACACTGCACCTGACACTGCTCCTGGCACTGCCACTGGTCCTGACACTGCTCCTGAAACTGACACTGGTCCTCACACTGCTCCTGACACTGACACTGCTCCTGAAACTGGTCCTGACACAGACACTGCTGCTGATACTGACAATGCTCCTGACACTGCTCCTGACACAGACACTGCTCCTGGCGCTGCTCCTGACACTGACACTGCTCCTGACACTGCTCCTGACACTGACACTGCTGCTGATCCTGACAATGCTCCTGACACTGCTCCTGACACTGATGCTGACTCTGTTCATGACTGTGACACTGACACTGACACTGCTCCCGTCACAGACACTGACACTGATCCTGACACTGACACTGCTCCTGTCACTGACACTGCTCCTCACACTGCCTTTCACACTGACACTGCTCCTGACACTGCTCCTGGCACTGCCACTGGTCCTGACACTGCTCCTGAAACTGACACTGGTCCTCACACTGCTCCTGACACTGACACTGCTCCTCACGCTGGTCCTGACAATGATACTGCCCCTGGGACTACTCCTGACACTGACGCTGCTCCTGTCACTGCTCCTGAAACTGACACTGGTCCTCACACTGCTCCTGACACTGACACTGCTCCTCACGCTGGTCCTGACAATGATACTGCCCCTGAGACTGCTCCTGACACTGACGCTGCTCCTGGCACTGCTCCTGGCACTGCTCCTGACACTGCCACTGCTCCTGACGCTGCTCCAGACACTGCAACTGACTCTGACACGGCTACTCACACTGCTCCTGACACTGACACTGCTCCTGACACTGCTCCTGACACTGACACTACACCTGACACTGCTCCTGGCACTGCCACTGGTCCCGACACTGCTCCTGAAACTGACACTGGTCCTCACAGGGCTCCTGACACTGACACTGCTCCAGACACTGCTCCTGATACAGACACTGCTGCTGATACTGACAATGCTCCTGACACTGCTCCTGACACAGACACTGCTGCTGATACTGATAATGCTCCTGAAACTGCTCCTGACACAGACACTGCTCCTGGCGCTGCTCCAGACACTGACTCTGCTCCTGATGCTGACACTGACACTGCTCCTGGCACTGCTCCTGACACTGCTCCTGACACTGCTCCTGACACTGACACTGCTCCTGACACTGCTCCTGACACTGACACTGCTCCTGACACTGCTCCTGACACTGACACTGCTGCTGATCCTGACAATGCTCCTGACACTGCTCCTGACACTGATGCTGACACTGTTCATGACTGTGACACTGACACTGACACTGCTCCCGTCACAGACACTGACACTGATCCTGACACTGACACTGCTACTGTGTCTAACACTTGTCCAGAGACTGCTTCTGACACTGGCTGGTCCTGACACTGCTCCTGACATTGCTCCTGACATTGCCGCTGGTCCTGACACAGACACTGCACCTGGTACTGACACTGACACTGCTCCTGACACTGTCACTGCTCGTGACGGTGCTCCAGGCACTGCAACTGACACTGGCACTGCCCCTGACACTGATCCTGACACTGACCCTGCTCCTGACACAGCTTCTGACACTGACACTGCTCCTGACGCTGCTCCTGACACTGACACTGCTCCTGGCACTGCTCCTGACACTGACGCTGCTCCTGATACTGACTCTGACACTGCTCCTGGCACTGCTCCTGACACTGCACCTGAAACTGCTCCTGACACAGGCACTGCTCCTGGTACTGACACTGACACTGCTCCTGACACTGACACTGCTCCTGAACCTGACACTGCTCCTGACACTGCTCCAGACACTGACACTGACACTGCTCCTGAAACTACTTCTGACGCAGCTCCTGACGATGACACTGCTCCTGACACTGCTTCTGACACTGACACTGCTGATGACACAGCTCCTGACACAGCTCCTGACACTGACACTGACACTGCTCCTGACACTGACACTGGCACTGCTCCCGGCACAGAGACTGAGACTGATCCTGAAACTGACACTGCCCCTGTAACTGACACTTGTCCTGAGACTGCTTCTGACACTGGCACTGGTCCTGACACTGCTCCTTACATTGGCGCTGGTCCTGACTCTGCTCCTGACACTGCTCCTGACACAGACACTGCTGCTGATACTGACAATGCTCCTGACACTGCTTCTGACACTGCTCGTAAAACTGACACTGCTCCTGATACTGACACTCTCACTGCTACTGACACTGCTCCTGACACTCACACTGCTGCTGATCCTGACAATGCTCTTGACACTGCTCCAGACACTGACACTGATACTGCACCTGACACTGACACTGCTCCCCACACTGCTCCTGACACTGGCACTGCTCCTTACACTGCTCCTGACACAGACACTTCTGCTGATACTGACAATGCTCCTGTCACTGCTTCTGACACTGCTCCTGATACTGATGCTGACACTGTTCATGACTGTGACACTGACACTGACACTGCTCCCGTCACAGACACTGACACTGATCCTGACACTGACACTGCTACTGTGTCTAACACTTGTCCTGAGACTGCTTCTGACACTGGCTGGTCCTGACACTGCTCCTGACATTGCTCCTGACATTGCCGCTGGTCCTGACACAGACACTGCACCTGGTACTGACACTGACACTGCTCCTGACACTGTCACTGCTCGTGACGGTGCTCCAGGCACTGCAACTGACACTGGCACTGCCCCTGACACTGATCCTGACACTGACCCTGCTCCTGACACAGCTTCTGACACTGACACTGCTCCTGACGCTGCTCCTGACACTGACACTGCTCCTGGCACTGCTCCTGACACTGACGCTGCTCCTGATACTGACTCTGACACTGCTCCTGGCACTGCTCCTGACACTGCACCTGAAACTGCTCCTGACACAGGCACTGCTCCTGGTACTGACACTGACACTGCTCCTGACACTGACACTGCTCCTGAACCTGACACTGCTCCTGACACTGCTCCAGACACTGACACTGACACTGCTCCTGAAACTACTTCTGACGCAGCTCCTGACGATGACACTGCTCCTGACACTGCTTCTGACACTGACACTGCTGATGACACAGCTCCTGACACAGCTCCTGACACTGACACTGACACTGCTCCTGACACTGACACTGACACTGCTCCCGGCACAGAGACTGAGACTGATCCTGACACTGACACTGCTCCTGTAACTGACACTTGTCCTGAGACTGCTTCTGACACTGGCACTGGTCCTGACACTGCTCCTTACATTAGCGCTGGTCCTGACTCTGCTCCTGACACTGCTCCTGACACAGACACTGCTGCTGATACTGACAATGCTCCTGACACTGCTTCTGACACTGCTCGTAAAACTGACACTGCTCCTGATACTGACACTCTCACTGCTACTGACACTGCTCCTGACACTCACACTGCTGCTGATCCTGACAATGCTCTTGACACTGCTCCAGACACTGACACTGATACTGCACCTGACACTGACACTGCTCCCCACACTGCTCCTGACACTGGCACTGCTCCTTACACTGCTCCTGACACAGACACTTCTGCTGATACTGACAATGCTCCTGTCACTGCTTCTGACACTGCTCCTGATACTGACACTCTCACTGCTACTGACACTGCTCCTGACACTGACACTGCTCCTGACACAGCTCCAGACACTCCTCCTGACACTGACACTGCTCCTGACACAGCTCCTGACACTGACACTGCTCCTGACACCGACACTACACCTCAAACTGCTCCTGACACTCCTCCTGACACTGACATTGCTCCTGGCACTGCTCCTGACACTGACGCTGCTCCTGATGCTGACACTGACACTGCTCCAGGCACTGCTCCTGACGCTGCTCCTGACACTGCTCCTGACACAGGCACTGCACCTGGTACTGACACTGACACTGCACCTGACACAGGCACTGTTTCTGGTACTGACACTGACACTGCTACTGACACTGCCACTGCTCCTGACGCTGCTCCAGACACTGCAACTGACACTGGCACGGCTCCTCACACTGCACCTGACACTGACACTGCTCCTGACACAGCTCCTGACACTGACACTGCACCTGACACTGCTCCTGGCACTGCCACTGGTCCTGACACTGCTCCTGAAACTGACACTGGTCCTCACACTGCTCCTGACACTGACACTGCTCCTGAAACTGGTCCTGACACAGACACTGCTGCTGATACTGACAATGCTCCTGACACTGCTCCTGACACAGACACTGCTCCTGGCGCTGCTCCTGACACTGACACTGCTCCTGACACTGCTCCTGACACTGACACTGCTGCTGATCCTGACAATGCTCCTGACACTGCTCCTGACACTGATGCTGACTCTGTTCATGACTGTGACACTGACACTGACACTGCTCCCGTCACAGACACTGACACTGATCCTGACACTGACACTGCTCCTGTGTCTAACACTTGTCCTGAGACTGCTTCTGACACAGGCTGGTCCTGACACTGCTCATGACATTGCTCCTGACATTACCGCTGGTCCTGACACAGACACTGCACCTGGTACTGACACTGACACTGCTCCTGACGGTGCTCCAGGCACTGCAACTGACACTGGCACTGCCCCTGACACTGATCCTGGCACTGACCCTGCTCCTGACACAGCTTCTGACACTGACACTGCTCCTGACGCTGCTCCTGACACTGACACTGCTCCTGGCACTGCTCCTGACACTGACGCTGCTCCTGATACTGACTCTGACACTGCTCCTGGCACTGCTCCTGACACTGCTCCTGAAACTGCTCATGACACAGGCACTGCTCCTGGTACTGACACTGACACTGCTCCTGACACAAACACTGCTGCTGATACTGACAATGCTCCTGACACTGCTTCTGACACTGCTCCTAAAACTGACACTGCTGCTGATACTGACACTCTCACTGCTACTGACACTGCTCCTGACACTCACACTGCTGCTGATCCTGACAATGCTCTTGACACTGCTCCAGACACTGACACTGATACTGCACCTGACACAACTCCTGAAATAGCTCCTGTATCTGACACTGCTCCTGACACTGACACTGCTCCTGGCACAGCTCCTGTGACTGCTCCTGACACTGACACTGCTCCTGACCCTGACACGGCTGCTCACACTGCTACTGACACTGACACTGCTCCTGACACGGGTCCTGACACAGACACTGCTGCTGATGCTGACAATGCTCCTGACACTGCTCCTGACAGAGACACTACTCCGAACAATGCTTCTGACACTGACACTGCTCCTGTCACTGGCACTGGACCTGACACTGCTTCTGACACTGGCACTGGTCCTGACACTGCTCCTGACAGTGACACTGCTCCTGGTACTGACACTGACACTGCTCCTGACACCGACACTGTTCCTGTCACTGCTCCTGACGCTGACACTGCTCCTGACACTGCTCCTGACACTGACACTGCTCCTGGCACAGCTCCTGCCACTGACACTGCTCCTGACACTGCTCGTGACACTGCTCCTGACACTGACACTGCTCCTGGCACAGATCCTGTGACTCCTCCTGACACTGACACTGCTCCTGACACTGACACTGCTCCTGACACTGCACCCGACACTGCTTCTGACACTGTCACTGCTACTACCACTGCTCCTGACACTGACGCTGCTGCTGATCCTGACAATGCTCCTGACAGTGCTCCTGACACTAACGCTGACACTGCTGATGACACTGACACTGACACTGACACTGCTCCTGTCACTGACACTGCTCCTCACACTGCCTTTCACACTGACACTGCTCCTGACACTGCTACTGACACAGACACTGCTGCTGATACTGACAATGCTCCTGACACTGCTCCTGACACAGACACTGCTCCTGGCACTGCTCCTGACACTGCTCCTGACACTGCTCCTGACACTGACACTGCTCCTGACACTGACACTGCTCCTGACACTGCTCCTGGCACTGCCACTGGTCCTGACACTGCTCCTGAAACTGACACTGGTCCTCACACTGCTCCTGACACTGACACTGCTCCTCACGCTGGTCCTGACAATGATACTGCCCCTGGGACTACTCCTGACACTGACGCTGCTCCTGTCACTGCTCCTGAAACTGACACTGGTCCTCACACTGCTCCTGACACTGACACTGCTCCTCACGCTGGTCCTGACAATGATACTGCCCCTGAGACTGCTCCTGACACTGACGCTGCTCCTGGCACTGCTCCTGGCACTGCTCCTGACACTGCCACTGCTCCTGACGCTGCTCCAGACACTGCAACTGACTCTGACACGGCTACTCACACTGCTCCTGACACTGACACTGCTCCTGACACTGCTCCTGACACTGACACTACACCTGACACTGCTCCTGGCACTGCCACTGGTCCCGACACTGCTCCTGAAACTGACACTGGTCCTCACAGGGCTCCTGACACTGACACTGCTCCAGACACTGCTCCTGATACAGACACTGCTGCTGATACTGACAATGCTCCTGACACTGCTCCTGACACTGACGCTGCTCCTGATACTGACTCTGACACTGCTCCTGGCACTGCTCCTGACACTGCACCTGAAACTGCTCCTGACACAGGCACTGCTCCTGGTACTGACACTGACACTGCTCCTGACACTGACACTGCTCCTGAACCTGACACTGCTCCTGACACTGCTCCAGACACTGACACTGACACTGCTCCTGAAACTACTTCTGACGCAGCTCCTGACGATGACACTGCTCCTGACACTGCTTCTGACACTGACACTGCTGATGACACAGCTCCTGACACAGCTCCTGACACTGACACTGACACTGCTCCTGACACTGACACTGACACTGCTCCCGGCACAGAGACTGAGACTGATCCTGACACTGACACTGCTCCTGTAACTAACACTTGTCCTGAGACTGCTTCTGACACTGGCACTGGTCCTGACACTGCTCCTTACATTAGCGCTGGTCCTGACTCTGCTCCTGACACTGCTCCTGACACAGACACTGCTGCTGATACTGACAATGCTCCTGACACTGCTTCTGACACTGCTCGTAAAACTGACACTGCTCCTGATACTGACACTCTCACTGCTACTGACACTGCTCCTGACACTCACACTGCTGCTGATCCTGACAATGCTCTTGACACTGCTCCAGACACTGACACTGATACTGCACCTGACACTGACACTGCTCCCCACACTGCTCCTGACACTGGCACTGCTCCTTACACTGCTCCTGACACAGACACTTCTGCTGATACTGACAATGCTCCTGTCACTGCTTCTGACACTGCTCCTGATACTGACACTCTCACTGCTACTGACACTGCTCCTGACACTGACACTGCTCCTGACACAGCTCCAGACACTCCTCCTGACACTGACACTGCTCCTGACACAGCTCCTGACACTGACACTGCTCCTGACACCGACACTACACCTCAAACTGCTCCTGACACTCCTCCTGACACTGACATTGCTCCTGGCACTGCTCCTGACACTGACGCTGCTCCTGATGCTGACACTGACACTGCTCCAGGCACTGCTCCTGACGCTGCTCCTGACACTGCTCCTGACACAGGCACTGCACCTGGTACTGACACTGACACTGCACCTGACACAGGCACTGTTTCTGGTACTGACACTGACACTGCTACTGACACTGCCACTGCTCCTGACGCTGCTCCAGACACTGCAACTGACACTGGCACGGCTCCTCACACTGCACCTGACACTGACACTGCTCCTGACACAGCTCCTGACACTGACACTGCACCTGACACTGCTCCTGGCACTGCCACTGGTCCTGACACTGCTCCTGAAACTGACACTGGTCCTCACACTGCTCCTGACACTGACACTGCTCCTGAAACTGGTCCTGACACAGACACTGCTGCTGATACTGACAATGCTCCTGACACTGCTCCTGACACAGACACTGCTCCTGGCGCTGCTCCTGACACTGACACTGCTCCTGACACTGCTCCTGACACTGACACTGCTGCTGATCCTGACAATGCTCCTGACACTGCTCCTGACACTGATGCTGACTCTGTTCATGACTGTGACACTGACACTGACACTGCTCCCGTCACAGACACTGACACTGATCCTGACACTGACACTGCTCCTGTGTCTAACACTTGTCCTGAGACTGCTTCTGACACAGGCTGGTCCTGACACTGCTCATGACATTGCTCCTGACATTGCCGCTGGTCCTGACACAGACACTGCACCTGGTACTGACACTGACACTGCTCCTGACGGTGCTCCAGGCACTGCAACTGACACTGGCACTGCCCCTGACACTGATCCTGGCACTGACCCTGCTCCTGACACAGCTTCTGACACTGACACTGCTCCTCACGCTGCTCCTGACACTGACACTGCTCCTGGCACTGCTCCTGACACTGACGCTGCTCCTGATACTGACTCTGACACTGCTCCTGGCACTGCTCCTGACACTGCTCCTGAAACTGCTCATGACACAGGCACTGCTCCTGGTACTGACACTGACACTGCTCCTGACACAAACACTGCTGCTGATACTGACAATGCTCCTGACACTGCTTCTGACACTGCTCCTAAAACTGACACTGCTGCTGATACTGACACTCTCACTGCTACTGACACTGCTCCTGACACTCACACTGCTGCTGATCCTGACAATGCTCTTGACACTGCTCCAGACACTGACACTGATACTGCACCTGACACAACTCCTGAAATAGCTCCTGTATCTGACACTGCTCCTGACACTGACACTGCGCCTGGCACAGCTCCTGTGACTGCTCCTGACACTGACACTGCTCCTGACCCTGACACGGCTGCTCACACTGCTACCGACACTGACACTGCTCCTGACACGGGTCCTGACACAGACACTGCTGCTGATGCTGACAATGCTCCTGACACTGCTCCTGACAGAGACACTACTCCGAACAATGCTTCTGACACTGACACTGCTCCTGTCACTGGCACTGGACCTGACACTGCTTCTGACACTGGCACTGGTCCTGACACTGCTCCTGACAGTGACACTGCTCCTGGTACTGACACTGACACTGCTCCTGACACCGACACTGTTCCTGTCACTGCTCCTGACGCTGACACTGCTCCTGACACTGCTCCTGACACTGACACTGCTCCTGGCACAGCTCCTGCCACTGACACTGCTCCTGACACTGCTCGTGACACTGCTCCTGACACTGACACTGCTCCTGGCACAGATCCTGTGACTCCTCCTGACACTGACACTGCTCCTGACACTGACACTGCTCCTGACACTGCACCCGACACTGCTTCTGACACTGTCACTGCTACTACCACTGCTCCTGACACTGACGCTGCTGCTGATCCTGACAATGCTCCTGACAGTGCTCCTGACACTAACGCTGACACTGCTGATGACACTGACACTGACACTGACACTGCTCCTGTCACTGACACTGCTCCTCACACTGCCTTTCACACTGACACTGCTCCTGACACTGCTACTGACACAGACACTGCTGCTGATACTGACAATGCTCCTGACACTGCTCCTGACACAGACACTGCTCCTGGCACTGCTCCTGACACTGCTCCTGACACTGCTCCTGACACTGACACTGCTCCTGACACTGACACTGCTCCTGACACTGCTCCTGGCACTGCCACTGGTCCTGACACTGCTCCTGAAACTGACACTGGTCCTCACACTGCTCCTGACACTGACACTGCTCCTCACGCTGGTCCTGACAATGATACTGCCCCTGGGACTACTCCTGACACTGACGCTGCTCCTGTCACTGCTCCTGAAACTGACACTGGTCCTCACACTGCTCCTGACACTGACACTGCTCCTCACGCTGGTCCTGACAATGATACTGCCCCTGAGACTGCTCCTGACACTGACGCTGCTCCTGGCACTGCTCCTGGCACTGCTCCTGACACTGCCACTGCTCCTGACGCTGCTCCAGACACTGCAACTGACTCTGACACGGCTACTCACACTGCTCCTGACACTGACACTGCTCCTGACACTGCTCCTGACACTGACACTACACCTGACACTGCTCCTGGCACTGCCACTGGTCCCGACACTGCTCCTGAAACTGACACTGGTCCTCACAGGGCTCCTGACACTGACACTGCTCCAGACACTGCTCCTGATACAGACACTGCTGCTGATACTGACAATGCTCCTGACACTGCTCCTGACACAGACACTGCTGCTGATACTGATAATGCTCCTGAAACTGCTCCTGACCCTGGCACGGCTGCTCACACTGCTCCTGACACGGACACTGCTCCTGAAACTGGTCCTGACACAGACACTGCTGCTGATACTGACAATGCTCCTGACACTGCTCCTGACACAGACACTGCTCCTGGCGCTGCTCCAGACACTGACTCTGCTCCTGATGCTGACACTGACACTGCTCCTGGCACTGCTCCTGACACTGCTCCTGACACTGCTCCTGACACTGACACTGCTCCTGACACTGCTCCTGACACTGACACTGCTCCTGACACTGCTCCTGACACTGACACTGCTGCTGATCCTGACAATGCTCCTGACACTGCTCCTGACACTGATGCTGACACTGTTCATGACTGTGACACTGACACTGACACTGCTCCCGTCACAGACACTGACACTGATCCTGACACTGACACTGCTACTGTGTCTAACACTTGTCCTGAGACTGCTTCTGACACTGGCTGGTCCTGACACTGCTCCTGACATTGCTCCTGACATTGCCGCTGGTCCTGACACAGACACTGCACCTGGTACTGACACTGACACTGCTCCTGACACTGTCACTGCTCGTGACGGTGCTCCAGGCACTGCAACTGACACTGGCACTGCCCCTGACACTGATCCTGACACTGACCCTGCTCCTGACACAGCTTCTGACACTGACACTGCTCCTGACGCTGCTCCTGACACTGACACTGCTCCTGGCACTGCTCCTGACACTGACGCTGCTCCTGATACTGACTCTGACACTGCTCCTGGCACTGCTCCTGACACTGCACCTGAAACTGCTCCTGACACAGGCACTGCTCCTGGTACTGACACTGACACTGCTCCTGACACTGACACTGCTCCTGAACCTGACACTGCTCCTGACACTGCTCCAGACACTGACACTGACACTGCTCCTGAAACTACTTCTGACGCAGCTCCTGACGATGACACTGCTCCTGACACTGCTTCTGACACTGACACTGCTGATGACACAGCTCCTGACACAGCTCCTGACACTGACACTGACACTGCTCCTGACACTGACACTGGCACTGCTCCCGGCACAGAGACTGAGACTGATCCTGAAACTGACACTGCTCCTGTAACTGACACTTGTCCTGAGACTGCTTCTGACACTGGCACTGGTCCTGACACTGCTCCTTACATTGGCGCTGGTCCTGACTCTGCTCCTGACACTGCTCCTGACACAGACACTGCTGCTGATACTGACAATGCTCCTGACACTGCTTCTGACACTGCTCGTAAAACTGACACTGCTCCTGATACTGACACTCCCACTGCTACTGACACTGCTCCTGACACTCACACTGCTGCTGATCCTGACAATGCTCTTGACACTGCTCCAGACACTGACACTGATACTGCACCTGACACTGACACTGCTCCCCACACTGCTCCTGACACTGGCACTGCTCCTTACACTGCTCCTGACACAGACACTTCTGCTGATACTGACAATGCTCCTGTCACTGCTTCTGACACTGCTCCTGATACTGACACTCTCACTGCTACTGACACTGCTCCTGACACTGACACTGCTCCTGACACAGCTCCAGACACTCCTCCTGACACTGACACTGCTCCTGACACAGCTCCTGACACTGACACTGCTCCTGACACCGACACTACACCTCAAACTGCTCCTGACACTCCTCCTGACACTGACATTGCTCCTGGCACTGCTCCTGACACTGACGCTGCTCCTGATGCTGACACTGACACTGCTCCAGGCACTGCTCCTGACGCTGCTCCTGACACTGCTCCTGACACAGGCACTGCACCTGGTACTGACACTGACACTGCACCTGACACAGGCACTGTTTCTGGTACTGACACTGACACTGCTACTGACACTGCCACTGCTCCTGACGCTGCTCCAGACACTGCAACTGACACTGGCACGGCTCCTCACACTGCACCTGACACTGACACTGCTCCTGACACAGCTCCTGACACTGACACTGCACCTGACACTGCTCCTGGCACTGCCACTGGTCCTGACACTGCTCCTGAAACTGACACTGGTCCTCACACTGCTCCTGACACTGACACTGCTCCTGAAACTGGTCCTGACACAGACACTGCTGCTGATACTGACAATGCTCCTGACACTGCTCCTGACACAGACACTGCTCCTGGCGCTGCTCCTGACACTGACACTGCTCCTGACACTGCTCCTGACACAGACACTGCTGCTGATACTGATAATGCTCCTGAAACTGCTCCTGACCCTGGCAAGGCTGCTCACACTGCTCCTGACACGGACACTGCTCCTGAAACTGGTCCTGACACAGACACTGCTGCTGATACTGACAATGCTCCTGACACTGCTCCTGACACAGACACTGCTCCTGGCGCTGCTCCAGACACTGACTCTGCTCCTGATGCTGACACTGACACTGCTCCTGGCACTGCTCCTGACACTGCTCCTGACACTGCTCCTGACACAGACACTGCGGCTGATACTGATAATGCTCCTGAAACTGCTCCTGACCCTGACACGGCTGCTCACACTGCTCCTGACACTGACACTGCTCCTGAAACTGGTCCTAACACAGACACTGCTGCTGATACTGACAATGCTCCTGACACTGCTCCTGACACAGACACTGCTCCTGGCCCTGCTCCTGACACTGACTCTGCTCCTGATGCTGACACTGACACTGCTCCTGGCACTGCTCCTGACACTGCTCCTGACACTGCTCCTGACACTGACACTGCTCCTGACACTGCTCCTGACACTGACACTGCTCCTGACACTGCTCCTGACACTGACACTGCTGCTGATCCTGACAATGCTCCTGACACTGCTCCTGACACTGATGCTGACACTGTTCATGACTGTGACACTGACACTGACACTGCTCCCGTCACAGACACTGACACTGATCCTGACACTGACACTGCTACTGTGTCTAACACTTGTCCTGAGACTGCTTCTGACACTGGCTGGTCCTGACACTGCTCCTGACATTGCTCCTGACATTGCCGCTGGTCCTGACACAGACACTGCACCTGGTACTGACACTGACACTGCTCCTGACACTGTCACTGCTCGTGACGGTGCTCCAGGCACTGCAACTGACACTGGCACTGCCCCTGACACTGATCCTGACACTGACCCTGCTCCTGACACAGCTTCTGACACTGACACTGCTCCTGACGCTGCTCCTGACACTGACACTGCTCCTGGCACTGCTCCTGACACTGACGCTGCTCCTGATACTGACTCTGACACTGCTCCTGGCACTGCTCCTGACACTGCACCTGAAACTGCTCCTGACACAGGCACTGCTCCTGGTACTGACACTGACACTGCTCCTGACACTGACACTGCTCCTGAACCTGACACTGCTCCTGACACTGCTCCAGACACTGACACTGACACTGCTCCTGAAACTACTTCTGACGCAGCTCCTGACGATGACACTGCTCCTGACACTGCTTCTGACACTGACACTGCTGATGACACAGCTCCTGACACAGCTCCCGACACTGACACTGACACTGCTCCTGACACTGACACTGGCACTGCTCCCGGCACAGAGACTGAGACTGATCCTGAAACTGACACTGCTCCTGTAACTGACACTTGTCCTGAGACTGCTTCTGACACTGGCACTGGTCCTGACACTGCTCCTTACATTGGCGCTGGTCCTGACTCTGCTCCTGACACTGCTCCTGACACAGACACTGCTGCTGATACTGACAATGCTCCTGACACTGCTTCTGACACTGCTCGTAAAACTGACACTGCTCCTGATACTGACACTCTCACTGCTACTGACACTGCTCCTGACACTCACACTGCTGCTGATCCTGACAATGCTCTTGACACTGCTCCAGACACTGACACTGATACTGCACCTGACACTGACACTGCTCCCCACACTGCTCCTGACACTGGCACTGCTCCTTACACTGCTCCTGACACAGACACTTCTGCTGATACTGACAATGCTCCTGTCACTGCTTCTGACACTGCTCCTGATACTGACACTCTCACTGCTACTGACACTGCTCCTGACACTGACACTGCTCCTGACACAGCTCCAGACACTCCTCCTGACACTGACACTGCTCCTGACACAGCTCCTGACACTGACACTGCTCCTGACACCGACACTACACCTCAAACTGCTCCTGACACTCCTCCTGACACTGACATTGCTCCTGGCACTGCTCCTGACACTGACGCTGCTCCTGATGCTGACACTGACACTGCTCCAGGCACTGCTCCTGACGCTGCTCCTGACACTGCTCCTGACACAGGCACTGCACCTGGTACTGACACTGACACTGCACCTGACACAGGCACTGTTTCTGGTACTGACACTGACACTGCTACTGACACTGCCACTGCTCCTGACGCTGCTCCAGACACTGCAACTGACACTGGCACGGCTCCTCACACTGCACCTGACACTGACACTGCTCCTGACACAGCTCCTGACACTGACACTGCACCTGACACTGCTCCTGGCACTGCCACTGGTCCTGACACTGCTCCTGAAACTGACACTGGTCCTCACACTGCTCCTGACACTGACACTGCTCCTGAAACTGGTCCTGACACAGACACTGCTGCTGATACTGACAATGCTCCTGACACTGCTCCTGACACAGACACTGCTCCTGGCGCTGCTCCTGACACTGACACTGCTCCTGACACTGCTCCTGACACTGACACTGCTGCTGATCCTGACAATGCTCCTGACACTGCTCCTGACACTGATGCTGACTCTGTTCATGACTGTGACACTGACACTGACACTGCTCCCGTCACAGACACTGACACTGATCCTGACACTGACACTGCTCCTGTCACTGACACTGCTCCTCACACTGCCTTTCACACTGACACTGCTCCTGACACTGCTCCTGGCACTGCCACTGGTCCTGACACTGCTCCTGAAACTGACACTGGTCCTCACACTGCTCCTGACACTGACACTGCTCCTCACGCTGGTCCTGACAATGATACTGCCCCTGGGACTACTCCTGACACTGACGCTGCTCCTGTCACTGCTCCTGAAACTGACACTGGTCCTCACACTGCTCCTGACACTGACACTGCTCCTCACGCTGGTCCTGACAATGATACTGCCCCTGAGACTGCTCCTGACACTGACGCTGCTCCTGGCACTGCTCCTGGCACTGCTCCTGACACTGCCACTGCTCCTGACGCTGCTCCAGACACTGCAACTGACTCTGACACGGCTACTCACACTGCTCCTGACACTGACACTGCTCCTGACACTGCTCCTGACACTGACACTACACCTGACACTGCTCCTGGCACTGCCACTGGTCCCGACACTGCTCCTGAAACTGACACTGGTCCTCACAGGGCTCCTGACACTGACACTGCTCCAGACACTGCTCCTGATACAGACACTGCTGCTGATACTGACAATGCTCCTGACACTGCTCCTGACACAGACACTGCTGCTGATACTGATAATGCTCCTGAAACTGCTCCTGACACAGACACTGCTCCTGGCGCTGCTCCAGACACTGACTCTGCTCCTGATGCTGACACTGACACTGCTCCTGGCACTGCTCCTGACACTGCTCCTGACACTGCTCCTGACACTGACACTGCTCCTGACACTGCTCCTGACACTGACACTGCTCCTGACACTGCTCCTGACACTGACACTGCTGCTGATCCTGACAATGCTCCTGACACTGCTCCTGACACTGATGCTGACACTGTTCATGACTGTGACACTGACACTGACACTGCTCCCGTCACAGACACTGACACTGATCCTGACACTGACACTGCTACTGTGTCTAACACTTGTCCAGAGACTGCTTCTGACACTGGCTGGTCCTGACACTGCTCCTGACATTGCTCCTGACATTGCCGCTGGTCCTGACACAGACACTGCACCTGGTACTGACACTGACACTGCTCCTGACACTGTCACTGCTCGTGACGGTGCTCCAGGCACTGCAACTGACACTGGCACTGCCCCTGACACTGATCCTGACACTGACCCTGCTCCTGACACAGCTTCTGACACTGACACTGCTCCTGACGCTGCTCCTGACACTGACACTGCTCCTGGCACTGCTCCTGACACTGACGCTGCTCCTGATACTGACTCTGACACTGCTCCTGGCACTGCTCCTGACACTGCACCTGAAACTGCTCCTGACACAGGCACTGCTCCTGGTACTGACACTGACACTGCTCCTGACACTGACACTGCTCCTGAACCTGACACTGCTCCTGACACTGCTCCAGACACTGACACTGACACTGCTCCTGAAACTACTTCTGACGCAGCTCCTGACGATGACACTGCTCCTGACACTGCTTCTGACACTGACACTGCTGATGACACAGCTCCTGACACAGCTCCTGACACTGACACTGACACTGCTCCTGACACTGACACTGGCACTGCTCCCGGCACAGAGACTGAGACTGATCCTGAAACTGACACTGCCCCTGTAACTGACACTTGTCCTGAGACTGCTTCTGACACTGGCACTGGTCCTGACACTGCTCCTTACATTGGCGCTGGTCCTGACTCTGCTCCTGACACTGCTCCTGACACAGACACTGCTGCTGATACTGACAATGCTCCTGACACTGCTTCTGACACTGCTCGTAAAACTGACACTGCTCCTGATACTGACACTCTCACTGCTACTGACACTGCTCCTGACACTCACACTGCTGCTGATCCTGACAATGCTCTTGACACTGCTCCAGACACTGACACTGATACTGCACCTGACACTGACACTGCTCCCCACACTGCTCCTGACACTGGCACTGCTCCTTACACTGCTCCTGACACAGACACTTCTGCTGATACTGACAATGCTCCTGTCACTGCTTCTGACACTGCTCCTGATACTGATGCTGACACTGTTCATGACTGTGACACTGACACTGACACTGCTCCCGTCACAGACACTGACACTGATCCTGACACTGACACTGCTACTGTGTCTAACACTTGTCCTGAGACTGCTTCTGACACTGGCTGGTCCTGACACTGCTCCTGACATTGCTCCTGACATTGCCGCTGGTCCTGACACAGACACTGCACCTGGTACTGACACTGACACTGCTCCTGACACTGTCACTGCTCGTGACGGTGCTCCAGGCACTGCAACTGACACTGGCACTGCCCCTGACACTGATCCTGACACTGACCCTGCTCCTGACACAGCTTCTGACACTGACACTGCTCCTGACGCTGCTCCTGACACTGACACTGCTCCTGGCACTGCTCCTGACACTGACGCTGCTCCTGATACTGACTCTGACACTGCTCCTGGCACTGCTCCTGACACTGCACCTGAAACTGCTCCTGACACAGGCACTGCTCCTGGTACTGACACTGACACTGCTCCTGACACTGACACTGCTCCTGAACCTGACACTGCTCCTGACACTGCTCCAGACACTGACACTGACACTGCTCCTGAAACTACTTCTGACGCAGCTCCTGACGATGACACTGCTCCTGACACTGCTTCTGACACTGACACTGCTGATGACACAGCTCCTGACACAGCTCCTGACACTGACACTGACACTGCTCCTGACACTGACACTGACACTGCTCCCGGCACAGAGACTGAGACTGATCCTGACACTGACACTGCTCCTGTAACTGACACTTGTCCTGAGACTGCTTCTGACACTGGCACTGGTCCTGACACTGCTCCTTACATTAGCGCTGGTCCTGACTCTGCTCCTGACACTGCTCCTGACACAGACACTGCTGCTGATACTGACAATGCTCCTGACACTGCTTCTGACACTGCTCGTAAAACTGACACTGCTCCTGATACTGACACTCTCACTGCTACTGACACTGCTCCTGACACTCACACTGCTGCTGATCCTGACAATGCTCTTGACACTGCTCCAGACACTGACACTGATACTGCACCTGACACTGACACTGCTCCCCACACTGCTCCTGACACTGGCACTGCTCCTTACACTGCTCCTGACACAGACACTTCTGCTGATACTGACAATGCTCCTGTCACTGCTTCTGACACTGCTCCTGATACTGACACTCTCACTGCTACTGACACTGCTCCTGACACTGACACTGCTCCTGACACAGCTCCAGACACTCCTCCTGACACTGACACTGCTCCTGACACAGCTCCTGACACTGACACTGCTCCTGACACCGACACTACACCTCAAACTGCTCCTGACACTCCTCCTGACACTGACATTGCTCCTGGCACTGCTCCTGACACTGACGCTGCTCCTGATGCTGACACTGACACTGCTCCAGGCACTGCTCCTGACGCTGCTCCTGACACTGCTCCTGACACAGGCACTGCACCTGGTACTGACACTGACACTGCACCTGACACAGGCACTGTTTCTGGTACTGACACTGACACTGCTACTGACACTGCCACTGCTCCTGACGCTGCTCCAGACACTGCAACTGACACTGGCACGGCTCCTCACACTGCACCTGACACTGACACTGCTCCTGACACAGCTCCTGACACTGACACTGCACCTGACACTGCTCCTGGCACTGCCACTGGTCCTGACACTGCTCCTGAAACTGACACTGGTCCTCACACTGCTCCTGACACTGACACTGCTCCTGAAACTGGTCCTGACACAGACACTGCTGCTGATACTGACAATGCTCCTGACACTGCTCCTGACACAGACACTGCTCCTGGCGCTGCTCCTGACACTGACACTGCTCCTGACACTGCTCCTGACACTGACACTGCTGCTGATCCTGACAATGCTCCTGACACTGCTCCTGACACTGATGCTGACTCTGTTCATGACTGTGACACTGACACTGACACTGCTCCCGTCACAGACACTGACACTGATCCTGACACTGACACTGCTCCTGTGTCTAACACTTGTCCTGAGACTGCTTCTGACACAGGCTGGTCCTGACACTGCTCATGACATTGCTCCTGACATTACCGCTGGTCCTGACACAGACACTGCACCTGGTACTGACACTGACACTGCTCCTGACGGTGCTCCAGGCACTGCAACTGACACTGGCACTGCCCCTGACACTGATCCTGGCACTGACCCTGCTCCTGACACAGCTTCTGACACTGACACTGCTCCTGACGCTGCTCCTGACACTGACACTGCTCCTGGCACTGCTCCTGACACTGACGCTGCTCCTGATACTGACTCTGACACTGCTCCTGGCACTGCTCCTGACACTGCTCCTGAAACTGCTCATGACACAGGCACTGCTCCTGGTACTGACACTGACACTGCTCCTGACACAAACACTGCTGCTGATACTGACAATGCTCCTGACACTGCTTCTGACACTGCTCCTAAAACTGACACTGCTGCTGATACTGACACTCTCACTGCTACTGACACTGCTCCTGACACTCACACTGCTGCTGATCCTGACAATGCTCTTGACACTGCTCCAGACACTGACACTGATACTGCACCTGACACAACTCCTGAAATAGCTCCTGTATCTGACACTGCTCCTGACACTGACACTGCTCCTGGCACAGCTCCTGTGACTGCTCCTGACACTGACACTGCTCCTGACCCTGACACGGCTGCTCACACTGCTACTGACACTGACACTGCTCCTGACACGGGTCCTGACACAGACACTGCTGCTGATGCTGACAATGCTCCTGACACTGCTCCTGACAGAGACACTACTCCGAACAATGCTTCTGACACTGACACTGCTCCTGTCACTGGCACTGGACCTGACACTGCTTCTGACACTGGCACTGGTCCTGACACTGCTCCTGACAGTGACACTGCTCCTGGTACTGACACTGACACTGCTCCTGACACCGACACTGTTCCTGTCACTGCTCCTGACGCTGACACTGCTCCTGACACTGCTCCTGACACTGACACTGCTCCTGGCACAGCTCCTGCCACTGACACTGCTCCTGACACTGCTCGTGACACTGCTCCTGACACTGACACTGCTCCTGGCACAGATCCTGTGACTCCTCCTGACACTGACACTGCTCCTGACACTGACACTGCTCCTGACACTGCACCCGACACTGCTTCTGACACTGTCACTGCTACTACCACTGCTCCTGACACTGACGCTGCTGCTGATCCTGACAATGCTCCTGACAGTGCTCCTGACACTAACGCTGACACTGCTGATGACACTGACACTGACACTGACACTGCTCCTGTCACTGACACTGCTCCTCACACTGCCTTTCACACTGACACTGCTCCTGACACTGCTACTGACACAGACACTGCTGCTGATACTGACAATGCTCCTGACACTGCTCCTGACACAGACACTGCTCCTGGCACTGCTCCTGACACTGCTCCTGACACTGCTCCTGACACTGACACTGCTCCTGACACTGACACTGCTCCTGACACTGCTCCTGGCACTGCCACTGGTCCTGACACTGCTCCTGAAACTGACACTGGTCCTCACACTGCTCCTGACACTGACACTGCTCCTCACGCTGGTCCTGACAATGATACTGCCCCTGGGACTACTCCTGACACTGACGCTGCTCCTGTCACTGCTCCTGAAACTGACACTGGTCCTCACACTGCTCCTGACACTGACACTGCTCCTCACGCTGGTCCTGACAATGATACTGCCCCTGAGACTGCTCCTGACACTGACGCTGCTCCTGGCACTGCTCCTGGCACTGCTCCTGACACTGCCACTGCTCCTGACGCTGCTCCAGACACTGCAACTGACTCTGACACGGCTACTCACACTGCTCCTGACACTGACACTGCTCCTGACACTGCTCCTGACACTGACACTACACCTGACACTGCTCCTGGCACTGCCACTGGTCCCGACACTGCTCCTGAAACTGACACTGGTCCTCACAGGGCTCCTGACACTGACACTGCTCCAGACACTGCTCCTGATACAGACACTGCTGCTGATACTGACAATGCTCCTGACACTGCTCCTGACACTGACGCTGCTCCTGATACTGACTCTGACACTGCTCCTGGCACTGCTCCTGACACTGCACCTGAAACTGCTCCTGACACAGGCACTGCTCCTGGTACTGACACTGACACTGCTCCTGACACTGACACTGCTCCTGAACCTGACACTGCTCCTGACACTGCTCCAGACACTGACACTGACACTGCTCCTGAAACTACTTCTGACGCAGCTCCTGACGATGACACTGCTCCTGACACTGCTTCTGACACTGACACTGCTGATGACACAGCTCCTGACACAGCTCCTGACACTGACACTGACACTGCTCCTGACACTGACACTGACACTGCTCCCGGCACAGAGACTGAGACTGATCCTGACACTGACACTGCTCCTGTAACTAACACTTGTCCTGAGACTGCTTCTGACACTGGCACTGGTCCTGACACTGCTCCTTACATTAGCGCTGGTCCTGACTCTGCTCCTGACACTGCTCCTGACACAGACACTGCTGCTGATACTGACAATGCTCCTGACACTGCTTCTGACACTGCTCGTAAAACTGACACTGCTCCTGATACTGACACTCTCACTGCTACTGACACTGCTCCTGACACTCACACTGCTGCTGATCCTGACAATGCTCTTGACACTGCTCCAGACACTGACACTGATACTGCACCTGACACTGACACTGCTCCCCACACTGCTCCTGACACTGGCACTGCTCCTTACACTGCTCCTGACACAGACACTTCTGCTGATACTGACAATGCTCCTGTCACTGCTTCTGACACTGCTCCTGATACTGACACTCTCACTGCTACTGACACTGCTCCTGACACTGACACTGCTCCTGACACAGCTCCAGACACTCCTCCTGACACTGACACTGCTCCTGACACAGCTCCTGACACTGACACTGCTCCTGACACCGACACTACACCTCAAACTGCTCCTGACACTCCTCCTGACACTGACATTGCTCCTGGCACTGCTCCTGACACTGACGCTGCTCCTGATGCTGACACTGACACTGCTCCAGGCACTGCTCCTGACGCTGCTCCTGACACTGCTCCTGACACAGGCACTGCACCTGGTACTGACACTGACACTGCACCTGACACAGGCACTGTTTCTGGTACTGACACTGACACTGCTACTGACACTGCCACTGCTCCTGACGCTGCTCCAGACACTGCAACTGACACTGGCACGGCTCCTCACACTGCACCTGACACTGACACTGCTCCTGACACAGCTCCTGACACTGACACTGCACCTGACACTGCTCCTGGCACTGCCACTGGTCCTGACACTGCTCCTGAAACTGACACTGGTCCTCACACTGCTCCTGACACTGACACTGCTCCTGAAACTGGTCCTGACACAGACACTGCTGCTGATACTGACAATGCTCCTGACACTGCTCCTGACACAGACACTGCTCCTGGCGCTGCTCCTGACACTGACACTGCTCCTGACACTGCTCCTGACACTGACACTGCTGCTGATCCTGACAATGCTCCTGACACTGCTCCTGACACTGATGCTGACTCTGTTCATGACTGTGACACTGACACTGACACTGCTCCCGTCACAGACACTGACACTGATCCTGACACTGACACTGCTCCTGTGTCTAACACTTGTCCTGAGACTGCTTCTGACACAGGCTGGTCCTGACACTGCTCATGACATTGCTCCTGACATTGCCGCTGGTCCTGACACAGACACTGCACCTGGTACTGACACTGACACTGCTCCTGACGGTGCTCCAGGCACTGCAACTGACACTGGCACTGCCCCTGACACTGATCCTGGCACTGACCCTGCTCCTGACACAGCTTCTGACACTGACACTGCTCCTCACGCTGCTCCTGACACTGACACTGCTCCTGGCACTGCTCCTGACACTGACGCTGCTCCTGATACTGACTCTGACACTGCTCCTGGCACTGCTCCTGACACTGCTCCTGAAACTGCTCATGACACAGGCACTGCTCCTGGTACTGACACTGACACTGCTCCTGACACAAACACTGCTGCTGATACTGACAATGCTCCTGACACTGCTTCTGACACTGCTCCTAAAACTGACACTGCTGCTGATACTGACACTCTCACTGCTACTGACACTGCTCCTGACACTCACACTGCTGCTGATCCTGACAATGCTCTTGACACTGCTCCAGACACTGACACTGATACTGCACCTGACACAACTCCTGAAATAGCTCCTGTATCTGACACTGCTCCTGACACTGACACTGCGCCTGGCACAGCTCCTGTGACTGCTCCTGACACTGACACTGCTCCTGACCCTGACACGGCTGCTCACACTGCTACCGACACTGACACTGCTCCTGACACGGGTCCTGACACAGACACTGCTGCTGATGCTGACAATGCTCCTGACACTGCTCCTGACAGAGACACTACTCCGAACAATGCTTCTGACACTGACACTGCTCCTGTCACTGGCACTGGACCTGACACTGCTTCTGACACTGGCACTGGTCCTGACACTGCTCCTGACAGTGACACTGCTCCTGGTACTGACACTGACACTGCTCCTGACACCGACACTGTTCCTGTCACTGCTCCTGACGCTGACACTGCTCCTGACACTGCTCCTGACACTGACACTGCTCCTGGCACAGCTCCTGCCACTGACACTGCTCCTGACACTGCTCGTGACACTGCTCCTGACACTGACACTGCTCCTGGCACAGATCCTGTGACTCCTCCTGACACTGACACTGCTCCTGACACTGACACTGCTCCTGACACTGCACCCGACACTGCTTCTGACACTGTCACTGCTACTACCACTGCTCCTGACACTGACGCTGCTGCTGATCCTGACAATGCTCCTGACAGTGCTCCTGACACTAACGCTGACACTGCTGATGACACTGACACTGACACTGACACTGCTCCTGTCACTGACACTGCTCCTCACACTGCCTTTCACACTGACACTGCTCCTGACACTGCTACTGACACAGACACTGCTGCTGATACTGACAATGCTCCTGACACTGCTCCTGACACAGACACTGCTCCTGGCACTGCTCCTGACACTGCTCCTGACACTGCTCCTGACACTGACACTGCTCCTGACACTGACACTGCTCCTGACACTGCTCCTGGCACTGCCACTGGTCCTGACACTGCTCCTGAAACTGACACTGGTCCTCACACTGCTCCTGACACTGACACTGCTCCTCACGCTGGTCCTGACAATGATACTGCCCCTGGGACTACTCCTGACACTGACGCTGCTCCTGTCACTGCTCCTGAAACTGACACTGGTCCTCACACTGCTCCTGACACTGACACTGCTCCTCACGCTGGTCCTGACAATGATACTGCCCCTGAGACTGCTCCTGACACTGACGCTGCTCCTGGCACTGCTCCTGGCACTGCTCCTGACACTGCCACTGCTCCTGACGCTGCTCCAGACACTGCAACTGACTCTGACACGGCTACTCACACTGCTCCTGACACTGACACTGCTCCTGACACTGCTCCTGACACTGACACTACACCTGACACTGCTCCTGGCACTGCCACTGGTCCCGACACTGCTCCTGAAACTGACACTGGTCCTCACAGGGCTCCTGACACTGACACTGCTCCAGACACTGCTCCTGATACAGACACTGCTGCTGATACTGACAATGCTCCTGACACTGCTCCTGACACAGACACTGCTGCTGATACTGATAATGCTCCTGAAACTGCTCCTGACCCTGGCACGGCTGCTCACACTGCTCCTGACACGGACACTGCTCCTGAAACTGGTCCTGACACAGACACTGCTGCTGATACTGACAATGCTCCTGACACTGCTCCTGACACAGACACTGCTCCTGGCGCTGCTCCAGACACTGACTCTGCTCCTGATGCTGACACTGACACTGCTCCTGGCACTGCTCCTGACACTGCTCCTGACACTGCTCCTGACACTGACACTGCTCCTGACACTGCTCCTGACACTGACACTGCTCCTGACACTGCTCCTGACACTGACACTGCTGCTGATCCTGACAATGCTCCTGACACTGCTCCTGACACTGATGCTGACACTGTTCATGACTGTGACACTGACACTGACACTGCTCCCGTCACAGACACTGACACTGATCCTGACACTGACACTGCTACTGTGTCTAACACTTGTCCTGAGACTGCTTCTGACACTGGCTGGTCCTGACACTGCTCCTGACATTGCTCCTGACATTGCCGCTGGTCCTGACACAGACACTGCACCTGGTACTGACACTGACACTGCTCCTGACACTGTCACTGCTCGTGACGGTGCTCCAGGCACTGCAACTGACACTGGCACTGCCCCTGACACTGATCCTGACACTGACCCTGCTCCTGACACAGCTTCTGACACTGACACTGCTCCTGACGCTGCTCCTGACACTGACACTGCTCCTGGCACTGCTCCTGACACTGACGCTGCTCCTGATACTGACTCTGACACTGCTCCTGGCACTGCTCCTGACACTGCACCTGAAACTGCTCCTGACACAGGCACTGCTCCTGGTACTGACACTGACACTGCTCCTGACACTGACACTGCTCCTGAACCTGACACTGCTCCTGACACTGCTCCAGACACTGACACTGACACTGCTCCTGAAACTACTTCTGACGCAGCTCCTGACGATGACACTGCTCCTGACACTGCTTCTGACACTGACACTGCTGATGACACAGCTCCTGACACAGCTCCTGACACTGACACTGACACTGCTCCTGACACTGACACTGGCACTGCTCCCGGCACAGAGACTGAGACTGATCCTGAAACTGACACTGCTCCTGTAACTGACACTTGTCCTGAGACTGCTTCTGACACTGGCACTGGTCCTGACACTGCTCCTTACATTGGCGCTGGTCCTGACTCTGCTCCTGACACTGCTCCTGACACAGACACTGCTGCTGATACTGACAATGCTCCTGACACTGCTTCTGACACTGCTCGTAAAACTGACACTGCTCCTGATACTGACACTCCCACTGCTACTGACACTGCTCCTGACACTCACACTGCTGCTGATCCTGACAATGCTCTTGACACTGCTCCAGACACTGACACTGATACTGCACCTGACACTGACACTGCTCCCCACACTGCTCCTGACACTGGCACTGCTCCTTACACTGCTCCTGACACAGACACTTCTGCTGATACTGACAATGCTCCTGTCACTGCTTCTGACACTGCTCCTGATACTGACACTCTCACTGCTACTGACACTGCTCCTGACACTGACACTGCTCCTGACACAGCTCCAGACACTCCTCCTGACACTGACACTGCTCCTGACACAGCTCCTGACACTGACACTGCTCCTGACACCGACACTACACCTCAAACTGCTCCTGACACTCCTCCTGACACTGACATTGCTCCTGGCACTGCTCCTGACACTGACGCTGCTCCTGATGCTGACACTGACACTGCTCCAGGCACTGCTCCTGACGCTGCTCCTGACACTGCTCCTGACACAGGCACTGCACCTGGTACTGACACTGACACTGCACCTGACACAGGCACTGTTTCTGGTACTGACACTGACACTGCTACTGACACTGCCACTGCTCCTGACGCTGCTCCAGACACTGCAACTGACACTGGCACGGCTCCTCACACTGCACCTGACACTGACACTGCTCCTGACACAGCTCCTGACACTGACACTGCACCTGACACTGCTCCTGGCACTGCCACTGGTCCTGACACTGCTCCTGAAACTGACACTGGTCCTCACACTGCTCCTGACACTGACACTGCTCCTGAAACTGGTCCTGACACAGACACTGCTGCTGATACTGACAATGCTCCTGACACTGCTCCTGACACAGACACTGCTCCTGGCGCTGCTCCTGACACTGACACTGCTCCTGACACTGCTCCTGACACAGACACTGCTGCTGATACTGATAATGCTCCTGAAACTGCTCCTGACCCTGGCAAGGCTGCTCACACTGCTCCTGACACGGACACTGCTCCTGAAACTGGTCCTGACACAGACACTGCTGCTGATACTGACAATGCTCCTGACACTGCTCCTGACACAGACACTGCTCCTGGCGCTGCTCCAGACACTGACTCTGCTCCTGATGCTGACACTGACACTGCTCCTGGCACTGCTCCTGACACTGCTCCTGACACTGCTCCTGACACAGACACTGCGGCTGATACTGATAATGCTCCTGAAACTGCTCCTGACCCTGACACGGCTGCTCACACTGCTCCTGACACTGACACTGCTCCTGAAACTGGTCCTAACACAGACACTGCTGCTGATACTGACAATGCTCCTGACACTGCTCCTGACACAGACACTGCTCCTGGCCCTGCTCCTGACACTGACTCTGCTCCTGATGCTGACACTGACACTGCTCCTGGCACTGCTCCTGACACTGCTCCTGACACTGCTCCTGACACTGACACTGCTCCTGACACTGCTCCTGACACTGACACTGCTCCTGACACTGCTCCTGACACTGACACTGCTGCTGATCCTGACAATGCTCCTGACACTGCTCCTGACACTGATGCTGACACTGTTCATGACTGTGACACTGACACTGACACTGCTCCCGTCACAGACACTGACACTGATCCTGACACTGACACTGCTACTGTGTCTAACACTTGTCCTGAGACTGCTTCTGACACTGGCTGGTCCTGACACTGCTCCTGACATTGCTCCTGACATTGCCGCTGGTCCTGACACAGACACTGCACCTGGTACTGACACTGACACTGCTCCTGACACTGTCACTGCTCGTGACGGTGCTCCAGGCACTGCAACTGACACTGGCACTGCCCCTGACACTGATCCTGACACTGACCCTGCTCCTGACACAGCTTCTGACACTGACACTGCTCCTGACGCTGCTCCTGACACTGACACTGCTCCTGGCACTGCTCCTGACACTGACGCTGCTCCTGATACTGACTCTGACACTGCTCCTGGCACTGCTCCTGACACTGCACCTGAAACTGCTCCTGACACAGGCACTGCTCCTGGTACTGACACTGACACTGCTCCTGACACTGACACTGCTCCTGAACCTGACACTGCTCCTGACACTGCTCCAGACACTGACACTGACACTGCTCCTGAAACTACTTCTGACGCAGCTCCTGACGATGACACTGCTCCTGACACTGCTTCTGACACTGACACTGCTGATGACACAGCTCCTGACACAGCTCCTGACACTGACACTGACACTGCTCCTGACACTGACACTGGCACTGCTCCCGGCACAGAGACTGAGACTGATCCTGAAACTGACACTGCTCCTGTAACTGACACTTGTCCTGAGACTGCTTCTGACACTGGCACTGGTCCTGACACTGCTCCTTACATTGGCGCTGGTCCTGACTCTGCTCCTGACACTGCTCCTGACACAGACACTGCTGCTGATACTGACAATGCTCCTGACACTGCTTCTGACACTGCTCGTAAAACTGACACTGCTCCTGATACTGACACTCTCACTGCTACTGACACTGCTCCTGACACTCACACTGCTGCTGATCCTGACAATGCTCTTGACACTGCTCCAGACACTGACACTGATACTGCACCTGACACTGACACTGCTCCCCACACTGCTCCTGACACTGGCACTGCTCCTTACACTGCTCCTGACACAGACACTTCTGCTGATACTGACAATGCTCCTGTCACTGCTTCTGACACTGCTCCTGATACTGACACTCTCACTGCTACTGACACTGCTCCTGACACTGACACTGCTCCTGACACAGCTCCAGACACTCCTCCTGACACTGACACTGCTCCTGACACAGCTCCTGACACTGACACTGCTCCTGACACCGACACTACACCTCAAACTGCTCCTGACACTCCTCCTGACACTGACATTGCTCCTGGCACTGCTCCTGACACTGACGCTGCTCCTGATGCTGACACTGACACTGCTCCAGGCACTGCTCCTGACGCTGCTCCTGACACTGCTCCTGACACAGGCACTGCACCTGGTACTGACACTGACACTGCACCTGACACAGGCACTGTTTCTGGTACTGACACTGACACTGCTACTGACACTGCCACTGCTCCTGACGCTGCTCCAGACACTGCAACTGACACTGGCACGGCTCCTCACACTGCACCTGACACTGACACTGCTCCTGACACAGCTCCTGACACTGACACTGCACCTGACACTGCTCCTGGCACTGCCACTGGTCCTGACACTGCTCCTGAAACTGACACTGGTCCTCACACTGCTCCTGACACTGACACTGCTCCTGAAACTGGTCCTGACACAGACACTGCTGCTGATACTGACAATGCTCCTGACACTGCTCCTGACACAGACACTGCTCCTGGCGCTGCTCCTGACACTGACACTGCTCCTGACACTGCTCCTGACACTGACACTGCTGCTGATCCTGACAATGCTCCTGACACTGCTCCTGACACTGATGCTGACTCTGTTCATGACTGTGACACTGACACTGACACTGCTCCCGTCACAGACACTGACACTGATCCTGACACTGACACTGCTCCTGTCACTGACACTGCTCCTCACACTGCCTTTCACACTGACACTGCTCCTGACACTGCTCCTGGCACTGCCACTGGTCCTGACACTGCTCCTGAAACTGACACTGGTCCTCACACTGCTCCTGACACTGACACTGCTCCTCACGCTGGTCCTGACAATGATACTGCCCCTGGGACTACTCCTGACACTGACGCTGCTCCTGTCACTTCTCCTGAAACTGACACTGGTCCTCACACTGCTCCTGACACTGACACTGCTCCTCACGCTGGTCCTGACAATGATACTGCCCCTGAGACTGCTCCTGACACTGACGCTGCTCCTGGCACTGCTCCTGGCACTGCTCCTGACACTGCCACTGCTCCTGACGCTGCTCCAGACACTGCAACTGACTCTGACACGGCTACTCACACTGCTCCTGACACTGACACTGCTCCTGACACTGCTCCTGACACTGACACTACACCTGACACTGCTCCTGGCACTGCCACTGGTCCTGACACTGCTCCTGAAACTGACACTGGTCCTCACACAGCTCCTGACACTGACACTGCTCCAGACACTGCTCCTGATACAGACACTGCTGCTGATACTGACAATGCTCCTGACACTGCTCCTGACACAGACACTGCTGCTGATACTGATAATGCTCCTGAAACTGCTCCTGACCCTGGCACGGCTGCTCACACTGCTCCTGACACGGACACTGCTCCTGAAACTGGTCCTGACACAGACACTGCTGCTGATACTGACAATGCTCCTGACACTGCTCCTGACACAGACACTGCTCCTGGCGCTGCTCCAGACACTGACTCTGCTCCTGATGCTGACACTGACACTGCTCCTGGCACTGCTCCTGACACTGCTCCTGACACTGCTCCTGACACTGACACTGCTCCTGACACTGCTCCTGACACTGACACTGCTCCTGACACTGCTCCTGACACTGACACTGCTGCTGATCCTGACAATGCTCCTGACACTGCTCCTGACACTGATGCTGACACTGTTCATGACTGTGACACTGACACTGACACTGCTCCCGTCACAGACACTGACACTGATCCTGACACTGACACTGCTACTGTGTCTAACACTTGTCCTGAGACTGCTTCTGACACTGGCTGGTCCTGACACTGCTCCTGACATTGCTCCTGACATTGCCGCTGGTCCTGACACAGACACTGCACCTGGTACTGACACTGACACTGCTCCTGACACTGTCACTGCTCGTGACGGTGCTCCAGGCACTGCAACTGACACTGGCACTGCCCCTGACACTGATCCTGACACTGACCCTGCTCCTGACACAGCTTCTGACACTGACACTGCTCCTGACGCTGCTCCTGACACTGACACTGCTCCTGGCACTGCTCCTGACACTGACGCTGCTCCTGATACTGACTCTGACACTGCTCCTGGCACTGCTCCTGACACTGCACCTGAAACTGCTCCTGACACAGGCACTGCTCCTGGTACTGACACTGACACTGCTCCTGACACTGACACTGCTCCTGAACCTGACACTGCTCCTGACACTGCTCCAGACACTGACACTGACACTGCTCCTGAAACTACTTCTGACGCAGCTCCTGACGATGACACTGCTCCTGACACTGCTTCTGACACTGACACTGCTGATGACACAGCTCCTGACACAGCTCCTGACACTGACACTGACACTGCTCCTGACACTGACACTGGCACTGCTCCCGGCACAGAGACTGAGACTGATCCTGAAACTGACACTGCTCCTGTAACTGACACTTGTCCTGAGACTGCTTCTGACACTGGCACTGGTCCTGACACTGCTCCTTACATTGGCGCTGGTCCTGACTCTGCTCCTGACACTGCTCCTGACACAGACACTGCTGCTGATACTGACAATGCTCCTGACACTGCTTCTGACACTGCTCGTAAAACTGACACTGCTCCTGATACTGACACTCTCACTGCTACTGACACTGCTCCTGACACTCACACTGCTGCTGATCCTGACAATGCTCTTGACACTGCTCCAGACACTGACACTGATACTGCACCTGACACTGACACTGCTCCCCACACTGCTCCTGACACTGGCACTGCTCCTTACACTGCTCCTGACACAGACACTTCTGCTGATACTGACAATGCTCCTGTCACTGCTTCTGACACTGCTCCTGATACTGACACTCTCACTGCTACTGACACTGCTCCTGACACTGACACTGCTCCTGACACAGCTCCAGACACTCCTCCTGACACTGACACTGCTCCTGACACAGCTCCTGACACTGACACTGCTCCTGACACCGACACTACACCTCAAACTGCTCCTGACACTCCTCCTGACACTGACATTGCTCCTGGCACTGCTCCTGACACTGACGCTGCTCCTGATGCTGACACTGACACTGCTCCAGGCACTGCTCCTGACGCTGCTCCTGACACTGCTCCTGACACAGGCACTGCACCTGGTACTGACACTGACACTGCACCTGACACAGGCACTGTTTCTGGTACTGACACTGACACTGCTACTGACACTGCCACTGCTCCTGACGCTGCTCCAGACACTGCAACTGACACTGGCACGGCTCCTCACACTGCACCTGACACTGACACTGCTCCTGACACAGCTCCTGACACTGACACTGCACCTGACACTGCTCCTGGCACTGCCACTGGTCCTGACACTGCTCCTGAAACTGACACTGGTCCTCACACTGCTCCTGACACTGACACTGCTCCTGAAACTGGTCCTGACACAGACACTGCTGCTGATACTGACAATGCTCCTGACACTGCTCCTGACACAGACACTGCTCCTGGCGCTGCTCCTGACACTGACACTGCTCCTGACACTGCTCCTGACACTGACACTGCTGCTGATCCTGACAATGCTCCTGACACTGCTCCTGACACTGATGCTGACTCTGTTCATGACTGTGACACTGACACTGACACTGCTCCCGTCACAGACACTGACACTGATCCTGACACTGACACTGCTCCTGTCACTGACACTGCTCCTCACACTGCCTTTCACACTGACACTGCTCCTGACACTGCTCCTGGCACTGCCACTGGTCCTGACACTGCTCCTGAAACTGACACTGGTCCTCACACTGCTCCTGACACTGACACTGCTCCTCACGCTGGTCCTGACAATGATACTGCCCCTGGGACTACTCCTGACACTGACGCTGCTCCTGTCACTGCTCCTGAAACTGACACTGGTCCTCACACTGCTCCTGACACTGACACTGCTCCTCACGCTGGTCCTGACAATGATACTGCCCCTGAGACTGCTCCTGACACTGACGCTGCTCCTGGCACTGCTCCTGGCACTGCTCCTGACACTGCCACTGCTCCTGACGCTGCTCCAGACACTGCAACTGACTCTGACACGGCTACTCACACTGCTCCTGACACTGACACTGCTCCTGACACTGCTCCTGACACTGACACTACACCTGACACTGCTCCTGGCACTGCCACTGGTCCCGACACTGCTCCTGAAACTGACACTGGTCCTCACAGGGCTCCTGACACTGACACTGCTCCAGACACTGCTCCTGATACAGACACTGCTGCTGATACTGACAATGCTCCTGACACTGCTCCTGACACAGACACTGCTGCTGATACTGATAATGCTCCTGAAACTGCTCCTGACCCTGGCACGGCTGCTCACACTGCTCCTGACACGGACACTGCTCCTGAAACTGGTCCTGACACAGACACTGCTGCTGATACTGACAATGCTCCTGACACTGCTCCTGACACAGACACTGCTCCTGGCGCTGCTCCAGACACTGACTCTGCTCCTGATGCTGACACTGACACTGCTCCTGGCACTGCTCCTGACACTGCTCCTGACACTGCTCCTGACACTGACACTGCTCCTGACACTGCTCCTGACACTGACACTGCTCCTGACACTGCTCCTGACACTGACACTGCTGCTGATCCTGACAATGCTCCTGACACTGCTCCTGACACTGATGCTGACACTGTTCATGACTGTGACACTGACACTGACACTGCTCCCGTCACAGACACTGACACTGATCCTGACACTGACACTGCTACTGTGTCTAACACTTGTCCTGAGACTGCTTCTGACACTGGCTGGTCCTGACACTGCTCCTGACATTGCTCCTGACATTGCCGCTGGTCCTGACACAGACAATGCACCTGGTACTGACACTGACACTGCTCCTGACACTGTCACTGCTCGTGACGGTGCTCCAGGCACTGCAACTGACACTGGCACTGCCCCTGACACTGATCCTGACACTGACCCTGCTCCTGACACAGCTTCTGACACTGACACTGCTCCTGACGCTGCTCCTGACACTGACACTGCTCCTGGCACTGCTCCTGACACTGACGCTGCTCCTGATACTGACTCTGACACTGCTCCTGGCACTGCTCCTGACACTGCACCTGAAACTGCTCCTGACACAGGCACTGCTCCTGGTACTGACACTGACACTGCTCCTGACACTGACACTGCTCCTGAACCTGACACTGCTCCTGACACTGCTCCAGACACTGACACTGACACTGCTCCTGAAACTACTTCTGACGCAGCTCCTGACGATGACACTGCTCCTGACACTGCTTCTGACACTGACACTGCTGATGACACAGCTCCTGACACAGCTCCTGACACTGACACTGACACTGCTCCTGACACTGACACTGGCACTGCTCCCGGCACAGAGACTGAGACTGATCCTGAAACTGACACTGCTCCTGTAACTGACACTTGTCCTGAGACTGCTTCTGACACTGGCACTGGTCCTGACACTGCTCCTTACATTGGCGCTGGTCCTGACTCTGCTCCTGACACTGCTCCTGACACAGACACTGCTGCTGATACTGACAATGCTCCTGACACTGCTTCTGACACTGCTCCTGATACTGATGCTGACACTGTTCATGACTGTGACACTGACACTGACACTGCTCCCGTCACAGACACTGACACTGATCCTGACACTGACACTGCTACTGTGTCTAACACTTGTCCTGAGACTGCTTCTGACACTGGCTGGTCCTGACACTGCTCCTGACATTGCTCCTGACATTGCCGCTGGTCCTGACACAGACACTGCACCTGGTACTGACACTGACACTGCTCCTGACACTGTCACTGCTCGTGACGGTGCTCCAGGCACTGCAACTGACACTGGCACTGCCCCTGACACTGATCCTGACACTGACCCTGCTCCTGACACAGCTTCTGACACTGACACTGCTCCTGACGCTGCTCCTGACACTGACACTGCTCCTGGCACTGCTCCTGACACTGACGCTGCTCCTGATACTGACTCTGACACTGCTCCTGGCACTGCTCCTGACACTGCACCTGAAACTGCTCCTGACACAGGCACTGCTCCTGGTACTGACACTGACACTGCTCCTGACACTGACACTGCTCCTGAACCTGACACTGCTCCTGACACTGCTCCAGACACTGACACTGACACTGCTCCTGAAACTACTTCTGACGCAGCTCCTGACGATGACACTGCTCCTGACACTGCTTCTGACACTGACACTGCTGATGACACAGCTCCTGACACAGCTCCTGACACTGACACTGACACTGCTCCTGACACTGACACTGACACTGCTCCCGGCACAGAGACTGAGACTGATCCTGACACTGACACTGCTCCTGTAACTGACACTTGTCCTGAGACTGCTTCTGACACTGGCACTGGTCCTGACACTGCTCCTTACATTAGCGCTGGTCCTGACTCTGCTCCTGACACTGCTCCTGACACAGACACTGCTGCTGATACTGACAATGCTCCTGACACTGCTTCTGACACTGCTCGTAAAACTGACACTGCTCCTGATACTGACACTCTCACTGCTACTGACACTGCTCCTGACACTCACACTGCTGCTGATCCTGACAATGCTCTTGACACTGCTCCAGACACTGACACTGATACTGCACCTGACACTGACACTGCTCCCCACACTGCTCCTGACACTGGCACTGCTCCTTACACTGCTCCTGACACAGACACTTCTGCTGATACTGACAATGCTCCTGTCACTGCTTCTGACACTGCTCCTGATACTGACACTCTCACTGCTACTGACACTGCTCCTGACACAGCTCCAGACACTCCTCCTGACACTGACACTGCTCCTGACACAGCTCCTGACACTGACACTGCTCCTGACACCGACACTACACCTCAAACTGCTCCTGACACTCCTCCTGACACTGACATTGCTCCTGGCACTGCTCCTGACACTGACGCTGCTCCTGATGCTGACACTGACACTGCTCCAGGCACTGCTCCTGACGCTGCTCCTGACACTGCTCCTGACACAGGCACTGCACCTGGTACTGACACTGACACTGCACCTGACACAGGCACTGTTTCTGGTACTGACACTGACACTGCTACTGACACTGCCACTGCTCCTGACGCTGCTCCAGACACTGCAACTGACACTGGCACGGCTCCTCACACTGCACCTGACACTGACACTGCTCCTGACACAGCTCCTGACACTGACACTGCACCTGACACTGCTCCTGGCACTGCCACTGGTCCTGACACTGCTCCTGAAACTGACACTGGTCCTCACACTGCTCCTGACACTGACACTGCTCCTGAAACTGGTCCTGACACAGACACTGCTGCTGATACTGACAATGCTCCTGACACTGCTCCTGACACAGACACTGCTCCTGGCGCTGCTCCTGACACTGACACTGCTCCTGACACTGCTCCTGACACTGACACTGCTGCTGATCCTGACAATGCTCCTGACACTGCTCCTGACACTGATGCTGACTCTGTTCATGACTGTGACACTGACACTGACACTGCTCCCGTCACAGACACTGACACTGATCCTGACACTGACACTGCTCCTGTGTCTAACACTTGTCCTGAGACTGCTTCTGACACAGGCTGGTCCTGACACTGCTCATGACATTGCTCCTGACATTACCGCTGGTCCTGACACAGACACTGCACCTGGTACTGACACTGACACTGCTCCTGACGGTGCTCCAGGCACTGCAACTGACACTGGCACTGCCCCTGACACTGATCCTGGCACTGACCCTGCTCCTGACACAGCTTCTGACACTGACACTGCTCCTGACGCTGCTCCTGACACTGACACTGCTCCTGGCACTGCTCCTGACACTGACGCTGCTCCTGATACTGACTCTGACACTGCTCCTGGCACTGCTCCTGACACTGCTCCTGAAACTGCTCATGACACAGGCACTGCTCCTGGTACTGACACTGACACTGCTCCTGACACAAACACTGCTGCTGATACTGACAATGCTCCTGACACTGCTTCTGACACTGCTCCTAAAACTGACACTGCTGCTGATACTGACACTCTCACTGCTACTGACACTGCTCCTGACACTCACACTGCTGCTGATCCTGACAATGCTCTTGACACTGCTCCAGACACTGACACTGATACTGCACCTGACACAACTCCTGAAATAGCTCCTGTATCTGACACTGCTCCTGACACTGACACTGCTCCTGGCACAGCTCCTGTGACTGCTCCTGACACTGACACTGCTCCTGACCCTGACACGGCTGCTCACACTGCTACTGACACTGACACTGCTCCTGACACGGGTCCTGACACAGACACTGCTGCTGATGCTGACAATGCTCCTGACACTGCTCCTGACAGAGACACTACTCCGAACAATGCTTCTGACACTGACACTGCTCCTGTCACTGGCACTGGACCTGACACTGCTTCTGACACTGGCACTGGTCCTGACACTGCTCCTGACAGTGACACTGCTCCTGGTACTGACACTGACACTGCTCCTGACACCGACACTGTTCCTGTCACTGCTCCTGACGCTGACACTGCTCCTGACACTGCTCCTGACACTGACACTGCTCCTGGCACAGCTCCTGCCACTGACACTGCTCCTGACACTGCTCGTGACACTGCTCCTGACACTGACACTGCTCCTGGCACAGATCCTGTGACTCCTCCTGACACTGACACTGCTCCTGACACTGACACTGCTCCTGACACTGCACCCGACACTGCTTCTGACACTGTCACTGCTACTACCACTGCTCCTGACACTGACGCTGCTGCTGATCCTGACAATGCTCCTGACAGTGCTCCTGACACTAACGCTGACACTGCTGATGACACTGACACTGACACTGACACTGCTCCTGTCACTGACACTGCTCCTCACACTGCCTTTCACACTGACACTGCTCCTGACACTGCTACTGACACAGACACTGCTGCTGATACTGACAATGCTCCTGACACTGCTCCTGACACAGACACTGCTCCTGGCACTGCTCCTGACACTGCTCCTGACACTGCTCCTGACACTGACACTGCTCCTGACACTGACACTGCTCCTGACACTGCTCCTGGCACTGCCACTGGTCCTGACACTGCTCCTGAAACTGACACTGGTCCTCACACTGCTCCTGACACTGGCACTGCTCCTCACGCTGGTCCTGACAATGATACTGCCCCTGGGACTACTCCTGACACTGACGCTGCTCCTGTCACTGCTCCTGAAACTGACACTGGTCCTCACACTGCTCCTGACACTGACACTGCTCCTCACGCTGGTCCTGACAATGATACTGCCCCTGAGACTGCTCCTGACACTGACGCTGCTCCTGGCACTGCTCCTGGCACTGCTCCTGACACTGCCACTGCTCCTGACGCTGCTCCAGACACTGCAACTGACTCTGACACGGCTACTCACACTGCTCCTGACACTGACACTGCTCCTGACACTGCTCCTGACACTGACACTACACCTGACACTGCTCCTGGCACTGCCACTGGTCCCGACACTGCTCCTGAAACTGACACTGGTCCTCACAGGGCTCCTGACACTGACACTGCTCCAGACACTGCTCCTGATACAGACACTGCTGCTGATACTGACAATGCTCCTGACACTGCTCCTGACACTGACG
Source organism: Calliopsis andreniformis (assembly GCF_051401765.1). NCBI lineage: Eukaryota > Metazoa > Arthropoda > Insecta > Hymenoptera > Andrenidae > Calliopsis > Calliopsis andreniformis. Next base: position 171,954 of record NW_027480782.1, read on the forward strand.
CTGCTCCTGATACTGACTCTGACACTGCTCCTGGCACTGCTCCTGACACTGCACCTGAAACTGCTCCTGACACAGGCACTGCTCCTGGTACTGACACTGACACTGCTCCTGACACTGACACTGCTCCTGAACCTGACACTGCTCCTGACACTGCTCCAGACACTGACACTGACACTGCTCCTGAAACTACTTCTGACGCAGCTCCTGACGATGACGCTGCTCCTGACACTGCTTCTGACACTGACACTGCTGATGACACAGCTCCTGACACAGCTCCTGACACTGACACTGACACTGCTCCTGACACTGACACTGACACTGCTCCCGGCACAGAGACTGAGACTGATCCTGACACTGACACTGCTCCTGTAACTGACACTTGTCCTGAGACTGCTTCTGACACTGGCACTGGTCCTGACACTGCTCCTTACATTGGCGCTGGTCCTGACTCTGCTCCTGACACTGCTCCTGACACAGACACTGCTGCTGATACTGACAATGCTCCTGACACTGCTTCTGACACTGCTCGTAAAACTGACACTGCTCCTGATACTGACACTCTCACTGCTACTGACACTGCTCCTGACACTCACACTGCTGCTGATCCTGACAATGCTCTTGACACTGCTCCAGACACTGACACTGATACTGCACCTGACACTGACACTGCTCCCCACACTGCTCCTGACACTGGCACTGCTCCTTACACTGCTCCTGACACAGACACTTCTGCTGATACTGACAATGCTCCTGTCACTGCTTCTGACACTGCTCCTGATACTGACACTCTCACTGCTACTGACACTGCTCCTGACACTGACACTGCTCCTGACACAGCTCCAGACACTCCTCCTGACACTGACACTGCTCCTGACACAGCTCCTGACACTGACACTGCTCCTGACACCGACACTACACCTCAAACTGCTCCTGACACTCCTCCTGACACTGACACTGCTCCTGGCACAGCTCCTGTGACTGCTCCTGACACTGACACTGCTCCTGACCCTGACACGGCTGCTCACACTGCTACTGACACTGACACTGCTCCTGACACGGGTCCTGACACAGACACTGCTGCTGATGCTGACAATGCTCCTGACACTGCTCCTGACAGAGACACTACTCCGAACAATGCTTCTGACACTGACACTGCTCCTGTCACTGGCACTGGACCTGACACTGCTTCTGACACTGGCACTGGTCCTGACACTGCTCCTGACAGTGACACTGCTCCTGGTACTGACACTGACACTGCTCCTGACACCGACACTGTTCCTGTCACTGCTCCTGACGCTGACACTGCTCCTGACACTGCTCCTGACACTGACACTGCTCCTGGCACAGCTCCTGCCACTGACACTGCTCCTGACACTGCTCGTGACACTGCTCCTGACACTGACACTGCTCCTGGCACAGATCCTGTGACTCCTCCTGACACTGACACTGCTCCTGACACTGACACTGCTCCTGTCACTGACACTGCTCCTCACACTGCCTTTCACACTGACACTGCTCCTGACACTGCTACTGACACAGACACTGCTGCTGATACTGACAATGCTCCTGACACTGCTCCTGACACAGACACTGCTCCTGGCACTGCTCCTGACACTGCTCCTGACACTGCTCCTGACACTGACACTGCTCCTGACACTGACACTGCTCCTGACACTGCTCCTGGCACTGCCACTGGCCCTGACACTGCTCCTGAAACTGACACTGGTCCTCACACTGCTCCTGACACTGACACTGCTCCTCACGCTGGTCCTGACAATGATACTGCCCCTGGGACTACTCCTGACACTGACGCTGCACCTGTCACTGCTCCTGAAACTGACACTGGTCCTCACACTGCTCCTGACACTGACACTGCTCCTCACGCTGGTCCTGACAATGATACTGCCCCTGAGACTGCTCCTGACACTGACGCTGCTCCTGGCACTGCTCCTGGCACTGCTCCTGACACTGCCACTGCTCCTGACGCTGCTCCAGACACTGCAACTGACTCTGACACGGCTACTCACACTGCTCCTGACACTGACACTGCTCCTGACACTGCTCCTGACACTGACACTACACCTGACACTGCTCCTGGCACTGCCACTGGTCCTGACACTGCTCCTGAAACTGACACTGGTCCTCACAGGGCTCCTGACACTGACACTGCTCCAGACACTGCTCCTGATACAGACACTGCTGCTGATACTGACAATGCTCCTGACACTGCTCCTGACACAGACACTGCTGCTGATACTGATAATGCTCCTGAAACTGCTCCTGACCCTGGCACGGCTGCTCACACTGCTCCTGACACTGACACTGCTCCTGAAACTGGTCCTGACACAGACACTGCTGCTGATACTGACAATGCTCCTGACACTGCTCCTGACACAGACACTGCTCCTGGCGCTGCTCCAGACACTGACTCTGCTCCTGATGCTGACACTGACACTGCTCCTGGCACTGCTCCTGACACTGCTCCTGACACTGCTCCTGACACTGACACTGCTCCTGACACTGCTCCTGACACTGACACTGCTCCTGACACTGCTCCTGACACTGACACTGCTGCTGATCCTGACAATGCTCCTGACACTGCTCCTGACACTGATGCTGACACTGTTCATGACTGTGACACTGACACTGACACTGCTCCCGTCACAGACACTGACACTGATCCTGACACTGACACTGCTCCTGTGTCTAACACTTGTCCTGAGACTGCTTCTGACACAGGCTGTTCCTGACACTGCTCCTGACATTGCTCCTGACATTGCCGATGGTCCTGACACAGACACTGCACCTGGTACTGACACTGACACTGCTCCTGACACTGTCACTGCTCCTGACGGTGCTCCAGGCACTGCAACTGACACTGGCACTGCCCCTGATACTGATCCTGACACTGACCCTGCTCCTGACACAGCTTCTGACACTGACACTGCTCCTGACGCTGCTCCTGACACTGACACTGCTCCTGGCACTGCTCCTGACACTGACGCTGCTCCTGATACTGACTCTGACACTGCTCCTGGCACTGCTCCTGACACTGCTCCTGAAACTGCTCCTAACGCAGGCACTGCTCCTGGTACTGACACTGACACTGCTCCTGACACTGACACTGCTCCTGAACCTGACACTGCACCTGACACTGCTCCAGACACTGACACTGACACTGCTCCTGAAACTACTTCTGACACAGCTCCTGACGATGACACTGCTCCTGACACTGCTGATGACACAGCTCCTGACACAGCTCCTGACACTGACACTGACACTGACACTGACACTGCTCCTGACACTGACACTGACACTGCTCCTGACACTGACACTGACACTGCTCATGACAGTGACTCTGACACTGACACTGCTCCCGGCACAGAGACTGAGACTGATCCTGACACTGACACTGCTCCTGTAACTGACACTTGTCCTGAGACTGCTTCTGACACTGGCACTGGTCCTGACACTGCTCCTTACATTGGCGCTGGTCCTCACTCTGCTCCTGACACTGACACTGCTCCTGACACTGCTCCTGACACAGACACTGCTGCTGATACTGACAATGCTCCTGACACTGCTTCTGACACTGCTCGTAAAACTGACACTTCTCCTGATACTGACACTCTCACTGCTACTGACACTGCTCCTGACACTCACACTGCTGCTGATCCTCACAATGCTCTTGACACTGCTCCAGACACTGACACTGATACTGCACCTGACACTGACACTGCTCCCCACACTGCTCCTGACACTGGCACTGCTCCTGGCACTGCTACTGACACTGACACTGCTCCTGACACTGATACTGCTGCTGATCCTGACAAAGCTCCTGACACTGCTACTGACACTGCTCGAGACGTTGCTCCAGACGCTGACACTGCTCCTGACACAGCTCGTGACGGTGACACTGCTCCTGCCACTGTTCCTGACACGGCTGCTCACACTGACACTGCTCCTGACACTGGCACTGGTCCTGACACTGCTCCTTACATTGGCGCTGGTCCTCACTCTGCTCCTGACACTGACACTGCTCCTGACACTGCTCCTGACACAGACACTGCTGCTGATACTGACAATGCTCCTGACACTGCTTCTGACACTGCTCGTAAAACTGACACTTCTCCTGATACTGACACTCTCACTGCTACTGACACTGCTCCTGACACTCACACTGCTGCTGATCCTCACAATGCTCTTGACACTGCTCCAGACACTGACACTGATACTGCACCTGACACTGACACTGCTCCCCACACTGCTCCTGACACTGGCACTGCTCCTGGCACTGCTACTGACACTGACACTGCTCCTGACACTGATACTGCTGCTGATCCTGACAAAGCTCCTGACACTGCTACTGACACTGCTCGTGACGTTGCTCCAGACGCTGACACTGCTCCTGACACAGCTCGTGACGGTGACACTGCTCCTGCCACTGTTCCTGACACGGCTGCTCACACTGACACTGCTCCTGACACTGGCACTGGTCCTGACACTGCTCCTGACACTGTCAGTGCTCCTGACACTGCTCCTGACACTGCTCGTGACACAGACACTGCTCCTGACAATGCTCCTGACACTGACACTGCTCCTCACACAGCTCCTGACACTGACACTGCTCCTGACACTGCTCCTGACACAGACACTTCTGCTGATACTGACAATGCTCCTGTCACTGCTTCTGACACTGCTCCTGATACTGATACTCTCACTGCTACTGACACTGCTCCTGACACTGTCACTGCTCCTGACACAGCTCCAGACACTCCTCCTGACACTGACACTGCTCCTGACACAGCTCCTGACACTGACACTGCTCCTGACACCGACACTACACATCAAACTGCTCCTGACACTCCTCCTGACACTGACACTGCTCCTGGCACTGCTCCTGACACTGACGCTGCACCTGATGCTGACACTGACACTGCTCCTGGCACTGCTCCTGACACTGACGCTGCACCTGATGCTGACACTGACACTGCTCCTGGCACTGCTCCTGACGCTGCTCCTATCACTGCTCCTGACACAGGCACTGCACCTGGTACTGACACTGACACTGCTCCTGACACAGGCACTGTTTCTGGTACTGACACTGACACTGCTACTGACACTGCCACTGCTCCTGACGCTGCTCCAGACACTGCAACTGACACTGGCACGGCTCCTCACACTGCTCCTGACACTGACACTGCTCCTGACACTGCTCCTGACACTGACACTGCACCTGACACTGCTCCTGGCACTGCCACTGGTCCTGACACTGCTCCTGAAACTGACACTGGTCCTCACACTGCTCCTGACACTGACACTGCTCCTCACGCTGGTCCTGACAATGATACTGCCCCTGGGACTACTCCTGACACTGACGCTGCTCCTGTCACTGCTCCTGAAACTGACACTGGTCCTCACACTGCTCCTGACACTGACACTGCTCCTCACGCTGGTCCTGACAATGATACTGCCCCTGAGACTGCTCCTGACACTGACGCTGCTCCTGGCACTGCTCCTGGCACTGCTCCTGACACTGCCACTGCTCCTGACGCTGCTCCAGACACTGCAACTGACTCTGACACGGCTACTCACACTGCTCCTGACACTGACACTGCTCCTGACACTGCTCCTGACACTGACACTGCACCTGACACTGCTCCTGGCACTGCCACTGGTCCTGACACTGCTCCTGAAACTGACACTGGTCCTCACACTGCTCCTGACACTGACACTGCTCCTCACGCTGGACCTGACAATGATACTGCCCCTGAGACTGCTCCTGACACTGACGCTGCTCCTGGCACTGCTCCTGGCACTGCTCCTGACACTGACACTGCTCCTGATACTGATACTGACACTGCTCCTGACACCGACACTGCTCCTGTCACTGCTCCTGACGCTGACACTGCTCCTGACACTGCTCCTGACACTGACACTGCTCCTGGCACAGCTCCTGCCACTGACACTGCTCCTGACACTGCTCGTGACACTGCTCCTGACACTGACACTGCTCCTGGCACAGATCCTGTGACTCCTCCTGACACTGACACTGCTCCTGACACTGCTTCTGACACTGCTCCTCACACAGACACTGCTACTGATACTGGCAATGCTCCTGACACTGCTCCTGGCACAGACATGGCTCCGAACGATGCTCCTGACACTGACACTGCTCCTGTCACTGACACTGGTCCTGACACTGCTTCTGAAGCTGGCACTGGTCCTGACACTGCTCCTGACCCTGACACTCCTCCTGATACTGACAATGCTCCTGATACTGCTCCTGACACGGACACTGCTCCGGACAATGCTCCTGACACTGACACTGCTCCTGTCACTGACACTGGTCCTGACACTGCTTCTGACACTGGCACTGGTCCCGACACTGCTCCTGACACTTACCCTGCTCCTGAAACAGCTCCTGACACTGCTCCTGACACTGACACTGCTCCTGGCACTGCTGCTGACACTGACGCTGCTCCTGGTGCTGACACTGACACTGCTCCTGGCACTGCTCCTGACGCTGCTCCTCACACTGCTCCTGACACAGGCACTGCTCCTGGTACTGACACTGACACTGCTCCTGACACAGGCACTGTTTCTGGTACTGACACTGACACTGCTCCTGACACTGCCACTGCTCCTGACGCTGCTCCAGACAATGCAACTGACACTGGCACGGCTCCTCACACTGCTCCTGACACTGACACTGCTCCTGGCACTGCTCCTGACACTGACACTGCACCTGACACTGCTCCTGGCATTGACACTGGTGCTGACACTGCTCCTGAAACTGACACTGGTCCTCACACTGATCCTGACACTGACACTGCTCCTCACGCAGCTCCTGACAGTGATACTGCCCCTGAGACGGCTCCTGACACTGACGCTGCTCCTGGCACTGCTCTTGGCACTGCTCCTGGAACTGACACTGCTCCTCACACAGCTCCTGACAGTGCCACTGCTCCTGACACTGCTGCTGACACTGACACTGCTACTCACACAGCTCCTGACACTGACACTGCTCCAGACACTGCTCCTGATACAGACACTGCTGCTGATACTGACAATGCTCCTGACACTGCTCCTGACACAGACACTGCTGCTGATACTGATAATGCTCCTGAAACTGCTCCTGACCCTGACACGGCTGCTCACACTGCTCCTGACACTGACACTGCTCCTGAAACTGGTCCTGACACAGACACTGCTGCTGATACTGACAATGCTCCTGACACTGCTCCTGACACAGACACTGCTCCTGGCGCTGCTCCAGACACTGACTCTGCTCCTGATGCTGACACTGACACTGCTCCTGGCACTGCTCCTGACACTGCTCCTGACACTGCTCCTGACACTGACACTGCTCCTGACACTGCTCCTGACACTGACACTGCTCCTGACACTGCTCCTGATACTGACACTGCTGCTGATCCTGACAATGCTCCTGACACTGCTCCTGACACTGATGCTGACACTGTTCATGACTGTGACACTGACACTGACACTGCTCCCGTCACAGACACTGACACTGATCCTGACACTGACACTGCTCCTGTGTCTAACACTTGTCCTGAGACTGCTTCTGACACAGGCTGGTCCTGACACTGCTCCTGACATTGCTCCTGACATTGCCGCTGGTCCTGACACAGACACTGCACCTGGTACTGACACTGACACTGCTCCTGACACTGTCACTGCTCCTGACGGTGCTCCAGGCACTGCAACTGACACTGGCACTGCCCCTGACACTGATCCTGACACTGACCCTGCTCCTGACACAGCTTCTGACACTGACACTGCTCCTGACGCTGCTCCTGACACTGACACTGCTCCTGGCACTGCTCCTGACACTGACGCTGCTCCTGATACTGACTCTGACACTGTTTCTGGTACTGACACTGACACTGCTACTGACACTGCCACTGCTCCTGACGCTGCTCCAGACACTGCAACTGACACTGGCACGGCTCCTCACACTGCTCCTGACACTGACACTGCTCCTGACACTGCTCCTGTCACTGGCACTGGACCTGACACTGCTTCTGACACTGGCACTGGTCCTGACACTGCTCCTGACAGTGACACTGCTCCTGGTACTGACACTGACACTGCTCCTGACACCGACAATGTTCCTGTCACTGCTCCTGACGCTGACACTGCTCCTGACACTGCTCCTGACACTGACACTGCTCCTGGCACAGCTCCTGCCACTGACACTGCTCCTGACACTGCTCCTGTCACTGGCACTGGACCTGACACTGCTTCTGACACTGGCACTGGTCCTGACACTGCTCCTGACAGTGACACTGCTCCTGGTACTGACACTGACACTGCTCCTGACACTGACACTGCTCCTGACACTGCACCTGACACTGCTTCTGACACTTTCACTGCTACTACCACTGCTCCTGACACTGACGCTGCTGCTGATCCTGACAATGCACCTGACAGTGCTCCTGACTCTAACGCTGACACTGCTGATGACACTGACACTGACACTGACACTGCCCTGTCACTGACACTGCTCCTCACACTGCCCTTCACACTGACACTGCTCCTGACACTGCTACTGACACAGACACTGCTGCTGATACTGACAATGCTCCTGACACTGCTCCTGGCGCTGCTCCTGACACTGACGCTGCTCCTGATGCTGACACTGACACTGCTCCTGGCACTGCTCCTGACACTGCTCCCGACACTGCTCCTGACACTGACACTGCTCCTGACACTGCTCCTGACACTGACACTGCTCCTGACACTGCTGCTGACACTGACACTGCTGCTGTGTCTAACACTTGTCCTGAGACTGCTTCTGACACTGGCTGGTCCTGACACTGCTCCTGACATTGCTCTTGACATTGCCGCTGGTAATGACACAGACACTGCACCTGGTACTGACACTGACACTGCTCCTGACACTGTCACTGCTCCTGACGGTGCTCCAGGCACTGCAACTGACACTGGCACTGCCCCTGACACTGATCCTGACACTGACCCTGCTCCTGACACAGCTTCTGACACTGACACTGCTCCTGACGCTGCTCCTGACACTGACACTGCTCCTGACACTGACACTGCTCCTGGCACAGCTCATGCCACTGACGCTGCTCCTGACACTGCTCCTGACACTGACACTGCTCATGGCACAGCTCCTGTCACTGCTCCTGACACTGACACTGCTCCTGACACTGCTCCTGACACTGACGCTGCTACTGATACTGACACTGACACTGCTCCTGACACTGCTACTGACACTGACACTGCTCCTGACACTGCTCGCGACATTGCTCCAGACACTGATACTGCTCCTGACACAGCTCGTGACACTGACACTGCCCCTGCCACTGGTCCTGACACTTCTCCTGAAACTGACACTGCTCCTGACACTGCTCCTGACACAGACACTGCTGCTGATACTGACAATGCTCCTGACACTGCTTCTGACACTGCTCGTAAAACTGACACTGCTCCTGATACTGACACTCTCACTGCTACTGACACTGCTCCTGACACTCACACTGCTGCTGATCCTGACAATGCTCTTGACACTGCTCCAGACACTGACACTGATACTGCACCTGACACAACTCCTGAAATTGCTCCTGTAACTGACACTGCTCCTGACACTGCTCCTGACACTGACACTGCTGCTGATCCTGAGAATTCTCCTGATACTGCTCCTGACACTGACACTGACACGGACCCTGACCCTGACACTGCTCCTCACACTGCTCCTGACACTGGCACTATTCCTGGGACTGCTCCTGACACTGACACTGCTCCTGACACTGCTCCTGACACTGACGCTGCTCCTGATGCTGACACTGACACTTCTCCTGGCACTGCTCCTGACGCTGCTCCTGTCACTGCTCCTGACACAGGCACTGCACCTGGTACTGACACTGACACTGCTCCTGACACAGGCACTGTTTCTGGTACTGACACTGACACTGCTACTGACACTGCCACTGCTCCTGTCGCTGCTCCAGACACTGCAGCTGACATTGGCACGGCTCCTCACACTGCTCCTGACACTGACACTGATCCTGACACTGCTCCTGACACTGACACTGCACCTGACACTGCTCACGGCACTGCCACTGGTCCTGACACTGCTCCTGAAACTGACACTGCTCCTGACACTGACACTGCTCCTGACACTGCACCTGACACTGCTCCTGACACTGCCGCTGCTACTGACACTGCTGCTGATCCTGACAATGCTCTTGAAACAGCTCCAGACACTGACACTGATACTGCACCTGACACAACTCCTGAAATAGCTCCTGTCACTGACACAACTCCTGACACTGCTCCTGACACTGACACTGCTGCTGATCCTGAGAATTCTCCTGACACTGCTCCTGACACTGACACTGACACGGATCCTGACACTGACACTGCTCCTCACACTGCTCCTGACAGTGGCACTGCTCCTGGCACTGCTCCTGACACTGACACTGCTGCTGACACTGATACTGCTGCTGATCCTGAGTAAGCTCATGACACTGCTACTGACAATGCTCGTGACGTTGCTCCAGATACTGACACTGCTCCTGACACAGCTTCTGACATTGACACTGCTCCTGACGCTGCTCCTGACACTGACACTGCTCCTGGCACCGCTCCTGACACTGACGCTGCTCCTGATACTGACTCTGACACTGCTCCTGGCACTGCTCCTGACACTGCTCCTGAAACTGCTCCTGACACAGGCACTGCTCCTGGTACTGACACTGACACTGCTCCTGACACTGACACTGCTCCTGAACCTGACACTGCTCCTGACACTGCTCCAGACACTGACACTGACACTGCTCCTGAAACTACTTCTGACACAGCTCCTGACGATGACACTGCTCCTAACACTGCTGATGACACAGCTCCTGACACAGCTCCTGACACTGACACTGACACTGCTCCTGACACTGACACTGACACTGCTCATGACAGTGACTCTGACACTGACACTGCTCCCGGCACAGGGACTGAGACTGATCCTGACACTGACACTGCTCCTGTAACTGACACTTGTCCTAAGACTGCTTCTGACACTGGCACTGGTCCTGACACTGCTCCTTACATTGGCGCTGGTCCTGACTCTGCCCCTGACACTGACACTGCTCCTGACACTGCTCCTGACACAGACACTGCTGCTGATACTGACAATGCTCCTGACACTGCTTCTGACACTGCTCGTAAAACTGACACTGCTCCTGATACTGACACTCTCACTGCTACTGACACTGCTCCTGACACTCACACTGCTGCTGATCCTGACAATGCTCTTGACACTGCTCCAGACACTGACACTGATACTGCACCTGACACTGACACTGCTCCCCACACTGCTCCTGACGCTGGCACTGCTCCTGGCACTGCTACTGACACTGACACTGCTCCTGACACTGGCACTGGTCCTGACACAGCTCGTGACGGTGACACTGCTCCTGCCACTGTTCCTGACACGGCTGCTCACACTGACACTGCTCCTGACACTGGCACTGGTCCTGACACTGCTCCTGACACTGACACTGCTCCTGACACTGCTCCTGACACTGCTCGTGACACAGACACTGCTCCTGACAATGCTCCTGACACTGACACTGCTCCTCACACAGCTCCTGACACTGGCACTGCTCCTGACACTGCTCCTGACACAGACACTTCTCCTGATACTGACAATGCTCCTGTCACTGCTTCTGACACTGCTCCTGATACTGACACTCTCACTGCTGCTGACACTGCTCCTGACACTGACACTGCTCCTGACACAGCTCCAGACACTCCTCCTGACACTGACACTGCTCCTGACACAGCTCCTGACACCGACACTGCTCCCGACACCGACACTACACCTCAAACTGCTCCTGACACTCCTCCTGACACTGACACTGCTCCTGGCACTGCTCCTGACACTGACGCTGCTCCTTATGCTGACACTGACACTGCTCCTGGCACTGCTCCTGACGCTGCTCCTGACACTGCTCCTGACACAGGCACTGCACCTGGTACTGACACTGACACTGCTCCTGACACAGGCACTGTTTCTGGTACTGACACTGACACTGCTACTGACACTGCCACTGCTCCTAACGCTGCTCCAGACACTGCAACTGACACTGGCACGGCTCCTCACACTGCTCCTGACACTGACACTGCTCCTGACACTGCTCCTGACACTGACACTGCACCTGACACTGCTCCTGGCACTGCCACTGGTCCTGACACTGCTCCTGAAACTGACACTGGTCCTCACACTGCTCCTGACACTGACACTGCTCCTCACGCTGGTCCTGACAATGATACTGCCCCTGAGACTGCTCCTGACACTGACGCTGCTCCTGGCACTGCTCCTGAAACTGACACTGGTCCTCACACTGCTCCTGACACTGACACTGCTCCTCACGCTGGTCCTGACAATGATACTGCCCCTGAGACTGCTCCTGACACTGACGCTGCTCCTGGCACGGCTCCTGGCACTGCTCCTGACACTGCCACTGCTCCTGACGCTGCTCCAGACACTGCAACTGACTCTGACACGGCTCCTCACACTGCTCCTGACACTGACACTGCTCCTGACACTGCTCCTGACACTGACACTGCACCTGACACTGCTCCTGGCACTGCCACTGGTCCTGACACTGCTCCTGAAACAGACACTCGTCCACACACTGCTCCTGACACTGACACTGCTCCTCACGCTGGACCTGACAATGATACTGACCCTGAGACTGCTCCTGACACTGACGCTGCTCCTGGCACTGCTCCTGGCACTGCTCCTGACACTGACACTGCTCCTGATACTGACACTGACACTGCTCCTGACACCGACACTGCTCCTGTCACTGCTCCTGACGCTGACACTGCTCCTGACACTGCTCCTGACACTGACACTGCTCCTGGCACAGCTCCTGCCACTGACACTGCACCTGCCACTGTTCCTGACACTGCTGCTCACACTGACACTGCTCCTGGCACTGACACTGCACCTGACACTGCTCACGGCACTGCCACTGGTCCTGACACTGATCCTGAAACTGACACTGCTCCTGACACTGACACTGCTCCTGACACTGCACCTGACACTGCTCCTGACACTGTCGCTGCTACTGACACTGCTCCTGACACTCACACTGCTGCTGATCCTGACAATGCTCTTGAAACTGCTCCAGACACTGACACTGATACTGCACCTGACACAACTCCTGAAATAGCTCCTGTCACTGACACAACTCCTGACACTGCTCCTGACACTGACACTGCTGCTGATCCTGAGAATTCTCCTGACACTGCTCCTGACACTGACACTGACACGGATCCTGACACTGACACTGCTCCTCACACTGCTCCTGACACTGGCACTGCTCATGACACTGCTCCTGACACTGACACTGCTGCTGATCCTGAGAATTCTCCTGACACTGCTCCTGACACTGACACTGACACGGATCCTGACACTGACACTGCTCCTCACACTGCTCCTGACACTGGCACTGCTCCTGGCACTGCTCCTGACACTGACACTGCTCCTGACACTGATACTGCTGCTGATCCTGACTAAGCTCCTCACACTGCTACTGACACTGCTCGTGACGTTGCTCCAGACACTGACACTGCTCCTGACACAGCTCGTGACACAGACACTGCTCCCGACAATGCTCCTGACACTGACACTGCTCCTCACACACCTCCTGACACTGACACTGCTCCTGACACTGCTCCTGACACAGACACTTTTGCTGATACTGACAATGCTCCTGTCACTGCTTCTGACACTGCTCCTGATACTGACACTCTCACTGCTACTGACACTGCTCCTGACACTGACACTGCTCCTCACGCTGGTCCTGACAATGATACTGCCCCTGAGACTGCTCCTGACACTGACGCTGCTCCTGGCACTGCTCCTGGCACAGACACTGCTCCTGACACAGCTCGTGACACTTCTCCTGACACTGCTCCTGACACTGACACTGCTCCATGACACTGCTCCTGACGCAGCTCCTGACACTGACCCTGCTACTGACACTGGTCCTGACACAGCTCCTGACACTGACACTGACACTGCTCCTGACGCTGCTCCTCACACTGCTCCTGACACTGACACTGCTCCTGACACTGCTCCTGCCACTGACACTGCACCTGACACTGCTCCTGGCACTGCCACTGGTCCTGACACTGCTCCTGAAACTGACACTGGTCCTCACACTGCTCCTGACACTGACACTGCTCCTCACGCTGGTCCTGACAATGATACTGCCCCTGAGACAGCTCCTGACACTGACGCTGCTCCTGGCACTGCTCCTGAAACTGATACTGGTCCTCACACTGCTCCTGACACTGACACTGCTCCTCACGCTGGTCCTGACAATGATACTGCCCCTGAGACTGCTCCTGACACTGACACTGACACGGACCCTGACCCTGACACTGCTCCTCACACTGCTCCTGACACTGGCACTATTCCTGGCACTGCTCCTGACACTGACACTGCTCCTGACACTGCTCCTGACACTGACGCTGCTCCTGATGCTGACACTGACACTGCTCCTGGCACTGCTCCTGACGCTGCTCCTGTCACTGCTCCTGACACAGGCACTGCACCTGGTACTGACACTGACACTGCTCCTGACACAGGAACTGTTTCTGGTACTGACACTGACACTGCTACTGACACTGCCACTGCTCCTGTCGCTGCTCCAGACACTGCAACTGACACTGGCACGGCTCCTCACACTGCTCCTGACACTGACAGTGATCCTGACACTGCTCCTGACACTGACACTGCACCTGACACTGCTCACGGCACTGCCACTGGTCCTGACACTGCTCCTGAAACTGACACTGCTCCTGACACTGACACTGCTCCTGACACTGCACCTGACACTGCTCCTGACACTGTCGCTGCTACTGACGCTGCTCCTGACACTCACACTGCTGCTGATCCTGACATTGCTCTTGACACTGCTCCAGACACTGACACTGATACTGCACCTGACACAACTCCTGAAATAGCTCCTGTAACTGACACTGCTCCTGACACTGCTCCTGACACTGACACTGCTCCTGACACTGCTCCTGACACTGACACTGCTGCTGTGTCTAACACTTGTCCTGAGACTGCTTCTGACACTGGCTGGTCCTGACACTGCTCCTGACATTGCTCTTGACATTGCCGCTGGTAATGACACAGACACTGCACCTGGTACTGACACTGACACTGCTCCTGACACTGTCACTGCTCCTGACGGTGCTCCAGGCACTGCAACTGACACTGGCACTGCCCCTGACACTGATCCTGACACTGACCCTGCTCCTGACACAGCTTCTGACACTGACACTGCTCCTGACGCTGCTCCTGACACTGACACTGCTCCTGACACTGACACTGCTCCTGGCACAGCTCATGCCACTGACGCTGCTCCTGACACTGCTCCTGACACTGACACTGCTCATGGCACAGCTCCTGTCACTGCTCCTGACACTGACACTGCTCCTGACACTGCTCCTGACACTGACGCTGCTACTGATACTGACACTGACACTGCTCCTGACACTGCTACTGACACTGACACTGCTCCTGACACTGCTCGCGACATTGCTCCAGACACTGATACTGCTCCTGACACAGCTCGTGACACTGACACTGCCCCTGCCACTAGTCCTGACACTGCTCCTGAAACTGACACTGCTCCTGACACTGCTCCTGACACAGACACTGCTGCTGATACAGACAATGCTCCTGACACTGCTTCTGACACTGCTCGTAAAACTGACACTGATCCTGATACTGACACTCTCACTGCTACTGACACTGCTCCTGACACTCACACTGCTGCTGATCCTGACAATGCTCTTGACACTGCTCCAGACACTGACACTGATACTGCACCTGACACAACTCCTGAAATTGCTCCTGTAACTGACACTGCTCCTGACACTGCTCCTGACACTGACACTGCTGCTGATCCTGAGAATTCTCCTGATACTGCTCCTGACACTGACACTGACACGGACCCTGACCCTGACACTGCTCCTCACACTGCTCCTGACACTGGCACTATTCCTGGGACTGCTCCTGACACTGACACTGCTCCTGACACTGCTCCTGACACTGACGCTGCTCCTGATGCTGACACTGACACTTCTCCTGGCACTGCTCCTGACGCTGCTCCTGTCACTGCTCCTGACACAGGCACTGCACCTGGTACTGACACTGACACTGCTCCTGACACAGGCACTGTTTCTGGTACTGACACTGACACTGCTACTGACACTGCCACTGCTCCTGTCGCTGCTCCAGACACTGCAGCTGACATTGGCACGGCTCCTCACACTGCTCCTGACACTGACACTGATCCTGACACTGCTCCTGACACTGACACTGCACCTGACACTGCTCACGGCACTGCCACTGGTCCTGACACTGCTCCTGAAACTGACACTGCTCCTGACACTGACACTGCTCCTGACACTGCACCTGACACTGCTCCTGACACTGTCGCTGCTACTGACACTGCTGCTGATCCTGACAATGCTCTTGAAACTGCTCCAGACACTGACACTGATACTGCACCTGACACAACTCCTGAAATAGCTCCTGTCACTGACACAACTCCTGACACTGCTCCTGACACTGACACTGCTGCTGATCCTGAGAATTCTCCTGACACTGCTCCTGACACTGACACTGACACGGATCCTGACACTGACACTGCTCCTCACACTGCTCCTGACAGTGGCACTGCTCCTGGCACTGCTCCTGACACTGACACTGCTGCTGACACTGATACTGCTGCTGATCCTGACTAAGCTCCTGACACTGCTACTGACAATGCTCGTGACGTTGCTCCAGATACTGACACTGCTCCTGACACAGCTTCTGACATTGACACTGCTCCTGACGCTGCTCCTGACACTGACACTGCTCCTGGCACCGCTCCTGACACTGACGCTGCTCCTGATACTGACTCTGACACTGCTCCTGGCACTGCTCCTGACACTGCTCCTGAAACTGCTCCTGACACAGGCACTGCTCCTGGTACTGACACTGACACTGCTCCTGACACTGACACTGCTCCTGAACCTGACACTGCTCCTGACACTGCTCCAGACACTGACACTGACACTGCTCCTGAAACTACTTCTGACACAGCTCCTGACGATGACACTGCTCCTAACACTGCTGATGACACAGCTCCTGACACAGCTCCTGACACTGACACTGACACTGCTCCTGACACTGACACTGACACTGCTCATGACAGTGACTCTGACACTGACACTGCTCCCGGCACAGAGACTGAGACTGATCCTGACACTGACACTGCTCCTGTAACTGACACTTGTCCTAAGACTGCTTCTGACACTGGCACTGGTCCTGACACTGCTCCTTACATTGGCGCTGGTCCTGACTCTGCCCCTGACACTGACACTGCTCCTGACACTGCTCCTGACACAGACACTGCTGCTGATACTGACAATGCTCCTGACACTGCTTCTGACACTGCTCGTAAAACTGACACTGCTCCTGATACTGACACTCTCACTGCTACTGACACTGCTCCTGACACTCACACTGCTGCTGATCCTGACAATGCTCTTGACACTGCTACAGACACTGACACTGATACTGCACCTGACACTGACACTGCTCCCCACACTGCTCCTGACGCTGGCACTGCTCCTGGCACTGCTACTGACACTGACACTGCTCCTGACACTGGCACTGGTCCTGACACAGCTCGTGACGGTGACACTGCTCCTGCCACTGTTCCTGACACGGCTGCTCACACTGACACTGCTCCTGACACTGGCACTGGTCCTGACACTGCTCCTGACACTGACACTGCTCCTGACACTGCTCCTGACACTGCTCGTGACACAGACACTGCTCCTGACAATGCTCCTGACACTGACACTGCTCCTCACACAGCTCCTGACACTGGCACTGCTCCTGACACAGGCACTGTTTCTGGTACTGACACTGACACTGCTACTGACACTGCCACTGCTCCTAACGCTGCTCCAGACACTGCAACTGACACTGGCACGGCTCCTCACACTGCTCCTGACACTGACACTGCTCCTGACACTGCTGCTGACACTGACACTGCACCTGACACTGCTCCTGGCACTGCCACTGGTCCTGACACTGCTCCTGAAACTGACACTGGTCCTCACACTGCTCCTGACACTGACACTGCTCCTCACGCTGGTCCTGACAATGATACTGCCCCTGAGACTGCTCCTGACACTGACGCTGCTCCTGGCACTGCTCCTGAAACTGACACTGGTCCTCACACTGCTCCTGACACTGACACTGCTCCTCACGCTGGTCCTGACAATGATACTGCCCCTGAGACTGCTCCTGACACTGACGCTGCTCCTGGCACGGCTCCTGGCACTGCTCCTGACACTGCCAC
Source organism: Calliopsis andreniformis (assembly GCF_051401765.1). NCBI lineage: Eukaryota > Metazoa > Arthropoda > Insecta > Hymenoptera > Andrenidae > Calliopsis > Calliopsis andreniformis. Next base: position 190,391 of record NW_027480782.1, read on the forward strand.
TGCTCCTGACGCTGCTCCAGACACTGCAACTGACTCTGACACGGCTCCTCACACTGCTCCTGACACTGACACTGCTCCTGACACTGCTCCTGACACTGACACTGCACCTGACACTGCTCCTGGCACTGCCACTGGTCCTGACACTGCTCCTGAAACTGACACTCGTCCACACACTGCTCCTGACACTGACACTGCTCCTCACGCTGGACCTGACAATGATACTGACCCTGAGACTGCTCCTGACACTGACTCTGCTCCTGGCACTGCTCCTGGCACTGCTCCTGACACTGACACTGCTCCTGATACTGACACTGACACTGCTCCTGACACCGACACTGCTCCTGTCACTGCTCCTGACGCTGACACTGCTCCTGACACTGCTCCTGACACTGACACTGCTCCTGGCACAGCTCCTGCCACTGACACTGCACCTGCCACTGTTCCTGACACTGCTGCTCACACTGACACTGCTCCTGGCACTGACACTGCACCTGACACTGCTCACGGCACTGCCACTGGTCCTGACACTGCTCCTGAAACTGACACTGCTCCTGACACTGACACAGCTCCTGACACTGCACCTGACACTGCTCCTGACACTGTCGCTGCTACTGACACTGCTCCTGACACTCACACTGCTGCTGATCCTGACAATGCTCTTGAAACTGCTCCAGACACTGACACTGATACTGCACCTGACACAACTCCTGAAATAGCTCCTGTCACTGACACAACTCCTGACACTGCTCCTGACACTGACACTGCTGCTGATCCTGAGAATTCTCCTGACACTGCTCCTGACACTGACACTGACACGGATCCTGACACTGACACTGCTCCTCACACTGCTCCTGACACTGGCACTGCTCCTGACACTGCTCCTGACACTGACACTGCTGCTGATCCTGAGAATTCTCCTGACACTGCTCCTGACACTGACACTGACACGGATCCTGACACTGACACTGCTCCTCACACTGCTCCTGACACTGGCACTGCTCCTGGCACTGCTCCTGACACTGACACTGCTCCTGACACTGATACTGCTGCTGATCCTGACTAAGCTCCTGACACTGCTACTGACACTGCTCGTGACGTTGCTCCAGACACTGACACTGCTCCTGACACAGCTCGTGACACAGACACTGCTCCCGACAATGCTCCTGACACTGACACTGCTCCTCACACACCTCCTGACACTGACACTGCTCCTGACACTGCTCCTGACACAGACACTTTTGCTGATACTGACAATGCTCCTGTCACTGCTTCTGACACTGCTCCTGATACTGACACTCTCACTGCTACTGACACTGCTCCTGACACTGACACTGCTCCTCACGCTGGTCCTGACAATGATACTGCCCCTGAGACTGCTCCAGACACTGACGCTGCTCCTGGCACTGCTCCTGGCACAGACACTGCTCCTGACACAGCTCGTGACACTTCTCCTGACACTGCTCCTGACACTGACACTGCTCCATGACACTGCTCCTGACGCAGCTCCTGACACTGACCCTGCTACTGACACTGGTCCTGACACAGCTCCTGACACTGACACTGACACTGCTCCTGACGCTGCTCCTCACACTGCTCCTGACACTGACACTGCTCCTGACACTGCTCCTGCCACTGACACTGCACCTGACACTGCTCCTGGCACTGCCACTGGTCCTGACACTGCTCCTGAAACTGACACTGGTCCTCACACTGCTCCTGACACTGACACTGCTCCTCACGCTGGTCCTGACAATGATACTGCCCCTGAGACAGCTCCTGACACTGACGCTGCTCCTGACGCTGCTCCTGACACTGACACTGCTCCTGGCACTGCTCCTGACACTGACGCTGCTCCTGATACTGACTCTGACACTGCTCCTGGCACTGCTCCTGACACTGCTCCTGAAACTGCTCCTGACACAGGCACTGCTCCTGGTACTGACACTGACACTGCTCCTGACACTGACACTGCTCCTGAACCTGACACTGCTCCTGACACTGCTCCAGACACTGACACTGACACTGCTCCTGAAACTACTTCTGACACAGCTCCTGACGATGACACTGCTCCTGACACTGCTTCTGACACTGACACTGCTGATGACACAGCTCCTGACACAGCTCCTGACACTGACACTGACACTGCTCCTGACACTGACACTGACACTGCTCATGACAGTGACTCTGACACTGACACTGCTCCCGGCACAGAGACTGAGACTGATCCTGACACTGACACTGCTCCTGTAACTGACACTTGTCCTGAGACTGCTTCTGACACTGGCACTGGTCCTGACACTGCTCCTTACATTGGCGCTGGTCCTGACTCTGCCCCTGACACTGACACTGCTCCTGACACTGCTCCTGACACAGACACTGCTGCTGATACTGACAATGCTCCTGACACTGCTTCTGACACTGCTCGTAAAACTGACACTGCTCCTGATACTGACACTCTCACTGCTACTGACACTGCTCCTGACACTCACACTGCTGCTGATCCTGACAATGCTCTTGACACTGCTCCAGACACTGACACTGATACTGCACCTGACACAACTCCTGAAATAGCTCCTGTAACTGACACTGCTCCTGACACTGCTCCTGACACTGACACTGCTGCTGATCCTGAGAATTCTCCTGACACTGCTCCTGACACTGATGCTGACACTGCTCATGACTGTGACACTGCTCCTGGCGCTGCTCCTGACACTGACAATGCTCCTGACACTGCTCCTGACACTGATGCTGACACTGCTCATGACTGTGACACTGACACTGACACTGCTCCCGTGACAGACACTGACACTGATCCTGTGTCTAACACTTGCCCTGAGACTGCTTCCGACACTGGCTGGTCCTGACACTGCTCCTGATATTGCTCCTGACATTGCCGCTGGTCCTGACACGGACACTGCACCTGGTACTGACACTGACACTGCTCCTGACACTGTCACTGCTCCTGACGCTGCTCCTCACACTGCTCCTGACACTGACACTGCTCCTGACACTGCTCCTGCCACTGACACTGCACCTGACACTGCTCCTGGCACTGCCACTGGTCCTGACACTGCTCCTGAAACTGACACTGGTCCTCACACTGCTCCTGACACTGACACTGCTCCTCACGCTGGTCCTGACAATGATACTGCCCCTGAGACAGCTCCTGACACTGACGCTGCTCCTGGCACTGCTCCTGAAACTGATACTGGTCCTCACACTGCTCCTGACACTGACACTGCTCCTCACGCTGGTCCTGACAATGATACTGCCCCTGAGACTGCTCCTGACACTGACACTGACACGGACCCTGACCCTGACACTGCTCCTCACACTGCTCCTGACACTGGCACTATTCCTGGCACTGCTCCTGACACTGACACTGCTCCTGACACTGCTCCTGACACTGACGCTGCTCCTGATGCTGACACTGACACTGCTCCTGGCACTGCTCCTGACGCTGCTCCTGTCACTGCTCCTGACACAGGCACTGCACCTGGTACTGACACTGACACTGCTCCTGACACAGGAACTGTTTCTGGTACTGACACTGACACTGCTACTGACACTGCCACTGCTCCTGTCGCTGCTCCAGACACTGCAACTGACACTGGCACGGCTCCTCACACTGCTCCTGACACTGACAGTGATCCTGACACTGCTCCTGACACTGACACTGCACCTGACACTGCTCACGGCACTGCCACTGGTCCTGACACTGCTCCTGAAACTGACACTGCTCCTGACACTGACACTGCTCCTGACACTGCACCTGACACTGCTCCTGACACTGTCGCTACTACTGACGCTGCTCCTGACACTCACACTGCTGCTGATCCTGACATTGCTCTTGACACTGCTCCAGACACTGACACTGATACTGCACCTGACACAACTCCTGAAATAGCTCCTGTAACTGACACTGCTCCTGACACTGCTCCTGACACTGACACTGCTGCTGATCCTGAGAATTCTCCAGACACTGCTCCTGACACTGACACTGCTCCTCACGCTGGTCCTGACAATGATACTGCCCCTGAGACAGCTCCTGACACTGACGCTGCTCCTGGCACTGCTCCCGAAACTGATACTGGTCCTCACACTGCTCCTGACACTGACACTGCTCCTCACGCTGGTCCTGACAATGATACTGCCCCTGAGACTGCTCCTGACACTGACACTGACACGGACCCTGACCCTGACACTGCTCCTCACACTGCTCCTGACACTGGCACTATTCCTGGCACTGCTCCTGACACTGACACTGCTCCTGACACTGCTCCTGACACTGACGCTGCTCCTGATGCTGACACTGACACTGCTCCTGGCACTGCTCCTGACGCTGCTCCTGTCACTGCTCCTGACACAGGCACTGCACCTGGTACTGACACTGACACTGCTCCTGACACAGGAACTGTTTCTGGTACTGACACTGACACTGCTACTGACACTGCCACTGCTCCTGTCGCTGCTCCAGACACTGCAACTGACACTGGCACGGCTCCTCACACTGCTCCTGACACTGACAGTGATCCTGACACTGCTCCTGACACTGACACTGCACCTGACACTGCTCACGGCACTGCCACTGGTCCTGACACTGCTCCTGAAACTGACACTGCTCCTGACACTGACACTGCTCCTGACACTGCACCTGACACTGCTCCTGACACTGTCGCTGCTACTGACGCTGCTCCTGACACTCACACTGCTGCTGATCCTGACATTGCTCTTGACACTGCTCCAGACACTGACACTGATACTGCACCTGACACAACTCCTGAAATAGCTCCTGTAACTGACACTGCTCCTGACACTGCTCCTGACACTGACACTGCTGCTGATCCTGAGAATTCTCCAGACACTGCTCCTGACACTGACACTGACACGGACCCTGACCCTGACACTGCTCCTGACACTGTCGCTGCTACTGACACTGCTGCTGATCCTGACAATGCTCTTGAAACTGCTCCAGACACTGACACTGATACTGCACCTGACACAACTCCTGAAATAGCTCCTGTCACTGACACAACTCCTGACACTGCTCCTGACACTGACACTGCTGCTGATCCTGAGAATTCTCCTGACACTGCTCCTGACACTGACACTGACACGGATCCTGACACTGACACTGCTCCTCACACTGCTCCTGACACTGGCACTGCTCCTGGCACTGCTCCTGACACTGACACTGCTCCTGACACTGATACTGCTGCTGATCCTGACTAAGCTCCTGACACTGCTACTGACAATGCTCGTGACGTTGCTCCAGATACTGACACTGCTCCTGACACAGCTTCTGACATTGACACTGCTCCTGACGCTGCTCCTGACACTGACACTGCTCCTCGCACTGCTCCTGACACTGACGCTGCTCCTGATACTGACTCTGACACTGCTCCTGACACTGCACCTGACACTGCTCCTGACACTGTCGCTGCTACTGACACTGCTGCTGATCCTGACAATGCTCTTGAAACTGCTCCAGACACTGACACTGATACAGCACCTGACACAACTCCTGAAATAGCTCCTGTCACTGACACAACTTCTGACACTGCTCCTGACACTGACACTGCTGCTGATCCTGAGAATTCTCCTGACACTGCTCCTGACACTGACACTGACACGGATCCTGACACTGACACTGCTCCTCACACTGCTCCTGACACTGGCACTGCTCCTGGCACTGCTCCTGACACTGACACTGCTCCTGACACTGATACTGCTGCTGATCCTGACTAAGCTCCTGACACTGCTACTGACAATGCTCGTGACGATGCTCCAGATACTGACACTGCTCCTGACACAGCTTCTGACATTGACACTGCTCCTGACGCTGCTCCTGACACTGACACTGCTCCTGGCACTGCTCCTGACACTGACGCTGCTCCTGATACTGACTCTGACACTGCTCCTGGCACTGCTCCTGACACTGCTCCTGAAACTGCTCCTGACACAGGCACTGCTCCTGGTACTGACACTGACACTGCTCCTGACACTGACACTGCTCCTGAACCTGACACTGCTCCTGACACTGCTCCAGACACTGACACTGACACTGCTCCTGAAACTACTTCTGACACAGCTCCTGACGATGACACTGCTCCTGACACTGCTTCTGACACTGACACTGCTGATGACACAGCTCCTGACACAGCTCCTGACACTGACACTGACACTGCTCCTGACACTGACACTGACACTGCTCATGACAGTGACTCTGACACTGACACTGCTCCCGGCACAGAGACTGAGACTGATCCTGACACTGACACTGCTCCTGTAACTGACACTTGTCCTGAGACTGCTTCTGACACTGGCACTGGTCCTGACACTGCTCCTTACATTGGCGCTGGTCCTGACTCTGCCCCTGACACTGACACTGCTCCTGACACTGCTCCTGACACAGACACTGCTGCTGATACTGACAATGCTCCTGACACTGCTTCTGACACTGCTCGTAAAACTGACACTGCTCCTGATACTGACACTCTCACTGCTACTGACACTGCTCCTGACACTCACACTGCTGCTGATCCTGACAATGCTCTTGACACTGCTCCAGACACTGACACTGATACTGCACCTGACACAACTCCTGAAATAGCTCCTGTAACTGACACTGCTCCTGACACTGCTCCTGACACTGACACTGCTGCTGATCCTGAGAATTCTCCTGACACTGCTCCTGACACTGATGCTGACACTGCTCATGACTGTGACACTGCTCCTGGCGCTGCTCCTGACACTGACAATGCTCCTGACACTGCTCCTGACACTGATGCTGACACTGCTCATGACTGTGACACTGACACTGACACTGCTCCCGTGACAGACACTGACACTGATCCTGTGTCTAACACTTGCCCTGAGACTGCTTCCGACACTGGCTGGTCCTGACACTGCTCCTGATATTGCTCCTGACATTGCCGCTGGTCCTGACACGGACACTGCACCTGGTACTGACACTGACACTGCTCCTGACACTGTCACTGCTCCTGACGCTGCTCCTCACACTGCTCCTGACACTGACACTGCTCCTGACACTGCTCCTGCCACTGACACTGCACCTGACACTGCTCCTGGCACTGCGACTGGTCCTGACACTGCTCCTGAAACTGACACTGGTCCTCACACTGCTCCTGACACTGACACTGCTCCTCACGCTGGTCCTGACAATGATACTGCCCCTGAGACAGCTCCTGACACTGACGCTGCTCCTGGCACTGCTCCTGAAACTGATACTGGTCCTCACACTGCTCCTGACACTGACACTGCTCCTCACGCTGGTCCTGACAATGATACTGCCCCTGAGACTGCTCCTGACACTGACGCTGCTCCTGGCACTGCTCCTGGCACTGCTCCTGACACTGCCACTGCTCCTGACGCTGCTCCAGACACTGCAACTGACTCTGACACGGCTCCTCACACTGCTCCTGACACTGACACTCCTCCTGACACTGACACTCCTCCTGACACTGCTCCTTACACTGACACTGCACCTGACACTGCTCCTGGCACTGCCACTGGTCCTGACACTGCTCCTGAAACTGACACTGGTCCACACACTGCTCCTGACACTGACACTGCTCCTCACGCTGGTCCTGACAATGATACTGCCCCTGAGACAGCTCCTGACACTGACGCTGCTCCTGGCACTGCTCCTGAAACTGATACTGGTCCTCACACTGCTCCTGACACTGACACTGCTCCTCACGCTGGTCCTGACAATGATACTGCCCCTGAGACTGCCCCTGACACTGACGCTGCTCCTGGCACTGCTCCTGGCACTGCTCCTGACACTGCCACTGCTCCTGACGCTGCTCCAGACACTGCAACTGACTCTGACACGGCTCCTCACACTGCTCCTGACACAGACACTCCTCCTGACACTGACACTCCTCCTGACACTGCTCCTTACACTGACACTGCACCTGACACTGCTCCTGGCACTGCCACTGCTCCTGACACTGCTCCGGAAACTGACACTGGTCCACACGCTGCTCCTGACACTGACACTGCTCCTCACGCTGGACCTGACAATGATACTGACCCTGAGACTGCTCCTGACACTGACGCTGCTCCTGGCACTGCTCCTGGCACTGCTCCTGACACTGACACTGCTCCTGGTACTGACACTGACACTGCTCCTGACACCGACACTGCTCCTGTCACTGCTCCTGACGCTGACACTGCTCCTGACACTGCTCCTGACACTGACACTGCTCCTGGCACAGCTCCTGCCACTGACACTGCTCCTGCCACTGTTCCTGACACTGCTGCTCACACTGACACTGACACGGACCCTGACTTTGACACTGCTCCTCACACTGCTCCTGACACAGGCACTATTCCTGGCACTGCTCCTGACACTGACACTGCTCCTGACACTGCTCCTGACACTGACGCTGCTCCTGATGCTGACACTGGCACTGCTCCTGGCACTGCTGCTGACGCTGCTCCTGTCACTGCTCCTGACACAGGCACTGCACCTGGTACTGACACTGACACTGCTCCTGACACAGGAACTGTTTCTGGTACTGACACTGACACTGCTACTGACACTGCCACTGCTCCTGTCGCTGCTCCAGACACTGCAACTGACACTGGCACGGCTCCTCACACTGCTCCTGACACTGACACTGATCCTCACACTGCTCCTGACACTGACACTGCACCTGACACTGCTCACGGCACTGCCACTGGTCCTGACACTGCTCCTGAAACTGAAACTGCTCCTGACACTGACACTGCTCCTGACACTGCACCTGACACTGCTCCTGACACTGTCGCTGCTACTGGCACTGCTCCTGACACTCACACTGCTATTGATCCTGACAATGCTCTTGAAACTGCTCCAGACACTGACACTGATACTGCACCTGACACAACTCCTGAAATAGCTCCTGTCACTGACACAACTCCTGACACTGCTCCTGACACTGACACTGCTGCTGATCCTGAGAATTCTCCTGACACTGCTCCTGACACTGACACTGACACGGATCCTGACACTGACACTGCTCCTCACACTGCTCCTGACACTGGCACTGCTCCTGACACTGCTCCTGACACTGACACTGCTGCTGATCCTGACAATGCTCTTGAAACTGCTCCAGACACTGACACTGATACTGCACCTGACACAACTCCTGAAATAGCTCCTGTCACTGACACAACTCCTGACACTGCTCCTGACACTGACACTGCTGCTGATCCTGAGAATTCTCCTGACACTGCTCCTGACACTGACACTGACACGGATCCTGACACTGACACTGCTCCTCACACTGCTCCTGACACTGGCACTGTTCCTGGCACTGCTCCTGACACTGACACTGCTCCTGACACTGATACTGCTGCTGATCCTGACTAAGCTCCTGACACAGCTACTGACAATGCTCGTGACGTTGCTCCAGACACTGACACTGCTCCTGACACAGCTCATGACGGTGAAACTGCTCCTGCCACTGTTCCTGACACGGCTGCTCACACTGACACTGCTCCTGACACTGGCACTGGTCCTGACACTGGTCCTGACACTGACACTGCCTCTGACACTGCTCCTGACACTGCTCGTGACACAGACACTGCTCCTGACAATTCTCCTGACACTGACACTGCTCCTCACACAGCTCCTGACACTGACACTGCTCCTGACACTGCTCCTGGCACAGACACTTCTGCTGATACTGACAATGCTCCTGTCACTGCTTCTGACACTGCTCCTGATAATGACACTCTCACTGCTACTGACACTGCTCCTGACACTGACACTGCTCCTCACGCTGGTCCTGACAATGATACTGCCCCTGAGACTGCTCCTGACACTGACGCTGCTCCTGGCACTGCTCCTGGCACTGCTCCTGACACTGACACTGCTCCTGACACTGACACTGCTCCATGACACTGCTCCTGACACAGCTCCTGACACTGACCCTGCTACTGACACTGCTCCTGACACAGCTCCTGACACTGACACTGACACTGCTCCTGACGCTGCTCCTCACACTGCTCCTGACACTGACGCTGCTCCTGACACTGCTCCTGCCACTGACACTGCACCTGACACTGCTCCTGGGACAGCCACTGGTCCTGACACTGCTCCTGAAACTGACACTGGTCCTCACACTGCTCCTGACACTGACACTGCTCCTCACGCTGGTCCTGACAATAATACTGCCCCTGAGACTGCTCCTGACACTGACGCTGCTCCTGGCACTGCTCCTGGCACTGCTCCTGACACTGCCACTGCTCCTGACGCTGCTCCAGACACTGCAACTGACTCTGACACGGCTCCTCACACTGCTCCTGACACTGACACTGCTCCTGACACTGCTCCTGACACTGACACTGCACCTGACACTGCTCCTGGCACTGCCACTGGTCCTGACACTGCTCCTGAAACTGACACTCGTCCACACACTGCTCCTGACACTGACACTGCTCCTGACACTGATACTGCTGCTGATCCTGACTAAGCTCCTGACACTGCTACTGACACTGCTCGTGACGTTGCTCCAGACACTGACACTGCTCCTGACACAGCTCGTGACACAGACACTGCTCCCGACAATGCTCCTGACACTGACACTGCTCCTCACACACCTCCTGACACTGACACTGCTCCTGACACTGCTCCTGACACAGACACTTTTGCTGATACTGACAATGCTCCTGTCACTGCTTCTGACACTGCTCCTGATACTGACACTCTCACTGCTACTGACACTGCTCCTGACACTGACACTGCTCCTCACGCTGGTCCTGACAATGATACTGCCCCTGAGACTGCTCCTGACACTGACGCTGCTCCTGGCACTGCTCCTGGCACAGACACTGCTCCTGACACAGCTCGTGACACTTCTCCTGACACTGCTCCTGACACTGACACTGCTCCATGACACTGCTCCTGACGCAGCTCCTGACACTGACCCTGCTACTGACACTGGTCCTGACACAGCTCCTGACACTGACACTGACACTGCTCCTGACGCTGCTCCTCACACTGCTCCTGACACTGACACTGCTCCTGACACTGCTCCTGCCACTGACACTGCACCTGACACTGCTCACGGCACTGCCACTGGTCCTGACACTGCTCCTGAAACTGACACTGCTCCTGACACTGACACTGCTCCTGACACTGCACCTGACACTGCTCCTGACACTGTCGCTGCTACTGACGCTGCTCCTGACACTCACACTGCTGCTGATCCTGACATTGCTCTTGACACTGCTCCAGACACTGACACTGATACTGCACCTGACACAACTCCTGAAATAGCTCCTGTAACTGACACTGCTCCTGACACTGCTCCTGACACTGACACTGCTGCTGATCCTGAGAATTCTCCAGACACTGCTCCTGACACTGACACTGACACGGACCCCGACCCTGACACTGCTCCTGACACTGTCGCTGCTACTGACACTGCTGCTGATCCTGACAATGCTCTTGAAACTGCTCCAGACACTGACACTGATACTGCACCTGACACAACTCCTGAAATAGCTCCTGTCACTGACACTGCTCCTGACGCTGCTCCTGACACTGACACTGCTCCTGGCACTGCTCCTGACACTGACGCTGCTCCTGATACTGACTCTGACACTGCTCCTGACACTGCACCTGACACTGCTCCTGACACTGTCGCTGCTACTGACACTGCTGCTGATCCTGACAATGCTCTTGAAACTGCTCCAGACACTGACACTGATACTGCACCTGACACAACTCCTGAAATAGCTCCTGTCACTGACACAACTTCTGACACTGCTCCTGACACTGACACTGCTGCTGATCCTGAGAATTCTCCTGACACTGCTCCTGACACTGACACTGACACGGATCCTGACACTGACACTGCTCCTCACACTGCTCCTGACACTGGCACTGCTCCTGGCACTGCTCCTGACACTGACACTGCTCCTGACACTGATACTGCTGCTGATCCTGACTAAGCTCCTGACACTGCTACTGACAATGCTCGTGACGATGCTCCAGATACTGACACTGCTCCTGACACAGCTTCTGACATTGACACTGCTCCTGACGCTGCTCCTGACACTGACACTGCTCCTGGCACTGCTCCTGACACTGACGCTGCTCCTGAAACTACTTCTGACACAGCTCCTGACGATGACACTGCTCCTGACACTGCTTCTGACACTGACACTGCTGATGACACAGCTCCTGACACAGCTCCTGACACTGACACTGACACTGCTCCTGACACTGACACTGACACTGCTCATGACAGTGACTCTGACACTGACACTGCTCCCGGCACAGAGACTGAGACTGATCCTGACACTGGCACTGCTCCTGTAACTGACACTTGTCCTGAGACTGCTTCTGACACTGGCACTGGTCCTGACACTGCTCCTTACATTGGCGCTGGTCCTGACTCTGCCCCTGACACTGACACTGCTCCTGACACTGCTCCTGACACAGACACTGCTGCTGATACTGACAATGCTCCTGACACTGCTTCTGACACTGCTCGTAAAACTGACACTGCTCCTGATACTGACACTCTCACTGCTACTGACACTGCTCCTGACACTCACACTGCTGCTGATTCTGACAATGCTCTTGACACTGCTCCAGACACTGACACTGATACTGCACCTGACACAACTCCTGAAATAGCTCCTGTAACTGACACTGCTCCTGACACTGCTCCTGACACTGACACTGCTGCTGATCCTGAGAATTCTCCTGACACTGCTCCTCACACTGATGCTGACACTGCTCATGACTGTGGCACTGCTCCTGGCGCTGCTCCTGACACTGACAATGCTCCTGACACTGCTCCTGACACTGATGCTGACACTGCTCATGACTGTGACACTGACACTGACACTGCTCCCGTGACAGACACTGACACTGATCCTGTGTCTAACACTTGCCCTGAGACTGCTTCCGACACTGGCTGGTCCTGACACTGCTCCTGATATTGCTCCTGACATTGCCGCTGGTCCTGACACGGACACTGCACCTGGTACTGACACTGACACTGCTCCTGACACTGTCACTGCTCCTGACGCTGCTCCTCACACTGCTCCTGACACTGACACTGCTCCTGACACTGCTCCTGCCACTGACACTGCACCTGACACTGCTCCTGGCACTGCCACTGGTCCTGACACTGCTCCTGAAACTGACACTGGTCCTCACACTGCTCCTGACACTGACACTGCTCCTCACGCTGGTCCTGACAATGATACTGCCCCTGAGACAGCTCCTGACACTGACGCTGCTCCTGGCACTGCTCCTGAAACTGATACTGGTCCTCACACTGCTCCTGACACTGACACTGCTCCTCACGCTGGTCCTGACAATGATACTGCCCCTGAGACTGCTCCTGACACTGACACTGACACGGACCCTGACCCTGACACTGCTCCTCACACTGCTCCTGACACTGGCACTATTCCTGGCACTGCTCCTGACACTGACACTGCTCCTGACACTGCTCCTGACACTGACGCTGCTCCTGATGCTGACACTGACACTGCTCCTGGCACTGCTCCTGACGCTGCTCCTGTCACTGCTCCTGACACAGGCACTGCACCTGGTACTGACACTGACACTGCTCCTGCCACAGGAACTGTTTCTGGTACTGACACTGACACTGCTACTGACACTGCCACTGCTCCTGTCGCTGCTCCAGACACTGCAACTGACACTGGCACGGCTCCTCACACTGCTCCTGACACTGACAGTGATCCTGACACTGCTCCTGACACTGACACTGCACCTGACACTGCTCACGGCACTGCCACTGGTCCTGACACTGCTCCTGAAACTGACACTGCTCCTGACACTGACACTGCTCCTGACACTGCACCTGACACTGCTCCTGACACTGTCGCTGCTACTGACGCTGCTCCTGACACTCACACTGCTGCTGATCCTGACATTGCTCTTGACACTGCTCCAGACACTGACACTGATACTGCACCTGACACAACTCCTGAAATAGCTCCTGTAACTGACACTGCTCCTGACACTGCTCCTGACACAGACACTGCTGCTGATCCTGAGAATTCTCCAGACACTGCTCCTGACACTGACACTGACACGGACCCTGACCCTGACACTGCTCCTGACACTGTCGCTGCTACTGACACTGCTGCTGATCCTGACAATGCTCTTGAAACTGCTCCAGACACTGACACTGATACTGCACCTGACACAACTCCTGAAATAGCTCCTGTCACTGACACAACTCCTGACACTGCTCCTGACACTGACACTGCTGCTGATCCTGAGAATTCTCCTGACACTGCTCCTGACACTGACACTGACACGGATCCTGACACTGACACTGCTCCTCACACTGCTCCTGACACTGGCACTGCTCCTGGCACTGCTCCTGACACTGACACTGCTCCTGACACTGATACTGCTGCTGATCCTGACTAAGCTCCTGACACTGCTACTGACAATGCTCGTGACGTTGCTCCAGATACTGACACTGCTCCTGACACAGCTTCTGACATTGACACTGCTCCTGACGCTGCTCCTGACACTGACACTGCTCCTGGCACTGCTCCTGACACTGACGCTGCTCCTGATACTGACTCTGACACTGCTCCTGACACTGCACCTGACACTGCTCCTGACACTGTCGCTGCTACTGACACTGCTGCTGATCCTGACAATGCTCTTGAAACTGCTCCAGACACTGACACTGATACTGCACCTGACACAACTCCTGAAATAGCTCCTGTCACTGACACAACTTCTGACACTGCTCCTGACACTGACACTGCTGCTGATCCTGAGAATTCTCCTGACACTGCTCCTGACACTGACACTGACACGGATCCTGACACTGACACTGCTCCTCACACTGCTCCTGACACTGGCACTGCTCCTGGCACTGCTCCTGACACTGACACTGCTCCTGACACTGATACTGCTGCTGATCCTGACTAAGCTCCTGACACTGCTACTGACAATGCTCGTGACGATGCTCCAGATACTGACACTGCTCCTGACACAGCTTCTGACATTGACACTGCTCCTGACGCTGCTCCTGACACTGACACTGCTCCTGGCACTGCTCCTGACACTGACGCTGCTCCTGATACTGACTCTGACACTGCTCCTGGCACTGCTCCTGACACTGCTCCTGAAACTGCTCCTGACACAGGCACTGCTCCTGGTACTGACACTGACACTGCTCCTGACGCAGACACTGCTCCTGAGCCTGACACTGCTCCTGACACTGCTCCAGACACTGACACTGACACTGCTCCTGACACAGCTCCTGACACTGACACTGACACTGCTCCTGACGCTGCTCCTCACACTGCTCCTGACACTGACACTGCTCCTGACACTGCTCCTGCCACTGACACTGCACCTGACACTGCTCCTGGGACTGCCACTGGTCCTGACACTGCTCCTGAAACTGACACTGGTCCTCACACTGCTCCTGACACTGACACTGCTCCTCACGCTGGTCCTGACAATGATACTGCCCCTGAGACAGCTCCTGACACTGACGCTGCTCCTGGCACTGCTCCTGAAACTGATACTGGTCCTCACACTGCTCCTGACACTGACACTGCTCCTCACGCTGGTCCTGACAATAATACTGCCCCTGAGACTGCTCCTGACACTGACGCTGCTCCTGGCACTGCTCCTGGCACTGCTCCTGACACTGCCACTGCTCCTGACGCTGCTCCAGACACTGCAACTGACTCTGACACGGCTCCTCACACTGCTCCTGACACTGACACTGCTCCTGACACTGCTCCTGACACTGACACTGCACCTGACACTGCTCCTGGCACTGCCACTGGTCCTGACACTGCTCCTGAAACTGACACTCGTCCACACACTGCTCCTGACACTGACACTGCTCCTCACGCTGGACCTGACAATGATACTGACCCTGAGACTGCTCCTGACACTGACGCTGCTCCTGGCACTGCTCCTGGCACTGCTCCTGACACTGACACTGCTCCTGATACTGACACTGACACTGCTCCTGACACCGACACTGCTCCTGTCACTGCTCCTGACGCTGACACTGCTCCTGACACTGCTCCTGACACTGACACTGCTCCTGGCACAGCTCCTGCCACTGGCACTGCACCTGCCACTGTTCCTGACACAGCTGCTCACACTGACACTGCTCCTGGCACTGACACTGCACCTGACACTGCTCACGGCACTGCCACTGGTCCTGACACTGCTCCTGAAACTGACACTGCTCCTGACACTGACACTGCTCCTGACACTGACACTGCTCCTGACACTGTCGCTGCTACTGACACTGCTCCTGACACTCACACTGCTGCTGATCCTGACAATGCTCTTGAAACTGCTCCAGACACTGACACTGATACTGCACCTGACACAACTCCTGAAATAGCTCCTGTCACTGACACAACTCCTGACACTGCTCCTGACACTGACACTGCTGCTGATCCTGAGAATTCTCCTGACACTGCTCCTGACACTGACACTGACACGGATCCTGACACTGACACTGCTCCTCACACTGCTCCTGAGACTGGCCCTGCTCCTGGCACTGCTCCTGACACTGACACTGCTGCTGATCCTGAGAATTCTCCTGACACTGCTCCTGACACTGACACTGACACGGATCCTGACACTGACACTGCTCCTCACACTGCTCCTGACACTGGCACTGCTCCTGGCACTGCTCCTGACACTGACACTGCTCCTGACACTGATACTGCTGCTGATCCTGACTAAGCTCCTGACACTGCTACTGACACTGCTCGTGACGTTGCTCCAGACACTGACACTGCTCCTGACACAGCTCGTGACACAGACACTGCTCCCGACAATGCTCCTGACACTGACACTGCTCCTCACACACCTCCTGACACTGACACTGCTCCTGACACTGCTCCTGACACAGACACTTTTGCTGATACTGACAATGCTCCTGTCACTGCTTCTGACACTGCTCCTGATACTGACACTCTCACTGCTACTGACACTGCTCCTGACACTGACACTGCTCCTCACGCTGGTCCTGACAATGATACTGCCCCTGAGACTGCTCCTGACACTGACGCTGCTCCTGGCACTGCTCCTGGCACAGACACTGCTCCTGACACAGCTCGTGACACTTCTCCTGACACTGCTCCTGACACTGACACTGCTCCATGACACTGCTCCTGACGCAGCTCCTGACACTGACCCTGCTACTGACACTGGTCCTGACACAGCTCCTGACACTGACACTGACACTGCTCCTGACGCTGCTCCTCACACTGCTCCTGACACTGACACTGCTCCTGACACTGCTCCTGCCACTGACACTGCACCTGACACTGCTCACGGCACTGCCACTGGTCCTGACACTGCTCCTGAAACTGACACTGCTCCTGACACTGACACTGCTCCTGACACTGCACCTGACACTGCTCCTGACACTGTCGCTGCTACTGACGCTGCTCCTGACACTCACACTGCTGCTGATCCTGACATTGCTCTTGACACTGCTCCAGACACTGACACTGATACTGCACCTGACACAACTCCTGAAATAGCTCCTGTAACTGACACTGCTCCTGACACTGCTCCTGACACTGACACTGCTGCTGATCCTGAGAATTCTCCAGACACTGCTCCTGACACTGACACTGACACGGACCCTGACCCTGACACTGCTCCTGACACTGTCGCTGCTACTGACACTGCTGCTGATCCTGACAATGCTCTTGAAACTGCTCCAGACACTGACACTGATACTGCACCTGACACAACTCCTGAAATAGCTCCTGTCACTGACACTGCTCCTGACGCTGCTCCTGACACTGACACTGCTCCTGGCACTGCTCCTGACACTGACGCTGCTCCTGATACTGACTCTGACACTGCTCCTGACACTGCACCTGACACTGCTCCTGACACTGTCGCTGCTACTGACACTGCTGCTGATCCTGACAATGCTCTTGAAACTGCTCCAGACACTGACACTGATACTGCACCTGACACAACTCCTGAAATAGCTCCTGTCACTGACACAACTTCTGACACTGCTCCTGACACTGACACTGCTGCTGATCCTGAGAATTCTCCTGACACTGCTCCTGACACTGACACTGACACGGATCCTGACACTGACACTGCTCCTCACACTGCTCCTGACACTGGCACTGCTCCTGGCACTGCTCCTGACACTGACACTGCTCCTGACACTGATACTGCTGCTGATCCTGACTAAGCTCCTGACACTGCTACTGACAATGCTCGTGACGATGCTCCAGATACTGACACTGCTCCTGACACAGCTTCTGACATTGACACTGCTCCTGACGCTGCTCCTGACACTGACACTGCTCCTGGCACTGCTCCTGACACTGACGCTGCTCCTGAAACTACTTCTGACACAGCTCCTGACGATGACACTGCTCCTGACACTGCTTCTGACACTGACACTGCTGATGACACAGCTCCTGACACAGCTCCTGACACTGACACTGACACTGCTCCTGACACTGACACTGACACTGCTCATGACAGTGACTCTGACACTGACACTGCTCCCGGCACAGAGACTGAGACTGATCCTGACACTGGCACTGCTCCTGTAACTGACACTTGTCCTGAGACTGCTTCTGACACTGGCACTGGTCCTGACACTGCTCCTTACATTGGCGCTGGTCCTGACTCTGCCCCTGACACTGACACTGCTCCTGACACTGCTCCTGACACAGACACTGCTGCTGATACTGACAATGCTCCTGACACTGCTTCTGACACTGCTCGTAAAACTGACACTGCTCCTGATACTGACACTCTCACTGCTACTGACACTGCTCCTGACACTCACACTGCTGCTGATTCTGACAATGCTCTTGACACTGCTCCAGACACTGACACTGATACTGCACCTGACACAACTCCTGAAATAGCTCCTGTAACTGACACTGCTCCTGACACTGCTCCTGACACTGACACTGCTGCTGATCCTGAGAATTCTCCTGACACTGCTCCTGACACTGATGCTGACACTGCTCATGACTGTGGCACTGCTCCTGGCGCTGCTCCTGACACTGACAATGCTCCTGACACTGCTCCTGACACTGATGCTGACACTGCTCATGACTGTGACACTGACACTGACACTGCTCCCGTGACAGACACTGACACTGATCCTGTGTCTAACACTTGCCCTGAGACTGCTTCCGACACTGGCTGGTCCTGACACTGCTCCTGATATTGCTCCTGACATTGCCGCTGGTCCTGACACGGACACTGCACCTGGTACTGACACTGACACTGCTCCTGACACTGTCACTGCTCCTGACGCTGCTCCTCACACTGCTCCTGACACTGACACTGCTCCTGACACTGCTCCTGCCACTGACACTGCACCTGACACTGCTCCTGGCACTGCCACTGGTCCTGACACTGCTCCTGAAACTGACACTGGTCCTCACACTGCTCCTGACACTGACACTGCTCCTCACGCTGGTCCTGACAATGATACTGCCCCTGAGACAGCTCCTGACACTGACGCTGCTCCTGGCACTGCTCCTGAAACTGATACTGGTCCTCACACTGCTCCTGACACTGACACTGCTCCTCACGCTGGTCCTGACAATGATACTGCCCCTGAGACTGCTCCTGACACTGACACTGACACGGACCCTGACCCTGACACTGCTCCTCACACTGCTCCTGACACTGGCACTATTCCTGGCACTGCTCCTGACACTGACACTGCTCCTGACACTGCTCCTGACACTGACGCTGCTCCTGATGCTGACACTGACACTGCTCCTGGTACTGCTCCTGACGCTGCTCCTGTCACTGCTCCTGACACAGGCACTGCACCTGGTACTGACACTGACACTGCTCCTGCCACAGGAACTGTTTCTGGTACTGACACTGACACTGCTACTGACACTGCCACTGCTCCTGTCGCTGCTCCAGACACTGCAACTGACACTGGCACGGCTCCTCACACTGCTCCTGACACTGACAGTGATCCTGACACTGCTCCTGACACTGACACTGCACCTGACACTGCTCACGGCACTGCCACTGGTCCTGACACTGCTCCTGAAACTGACACTGCTCCTGACACTGACACTGCTCCTGACACTGCACCTGACACTGCTCCTGACACTGTCGCTGCTACTGACGCTGCTCCTGACACTCACACTGCTGCTGATCCTGACATTGCTCTTGACACTGCTCCAGACACTGACACTGATACTGCACCTGACACAACTCCTGAAATAGCTCCTGTAACTGACACTGCTCCTGACACTGCTCCTGACACTGACACTGCTGCTGATCCTGAGAATTCTCCAGACACTGCTCCTGACACTGACACTGACACGGACCCTGACCCTGACACTGCTCCTGACACTGTCGCTGCTACTGACACTGCTGCTGATCCTGACAATGCTCTTGAAACTGCTCCAGACACTGACACTGATACTGCACCTGACACAACTCCTGAAATAGCTTCTGTCACTGACACAACTCCTGACACTGCTCCTGACACTGACACTGCTGCTGATCCTGAGAATTCTCCTGACACTGCTCCTGACACTGACACTGACACGGATCCTGACACTGACACTGCTCCTCACACTGCTCCTGACACTGGCACTGCTCCTGGCACTGCTCCTGACACTGACACTGCTCCTGACACTGATACTGCTTGCTGATCCTGACTAAGCTCCTGACACTGCTACTGACAATGCTCGTGACGTTGCTCCAGATACTGACACTGCTCCTGACACAGCTTCTGACATTGACACTGCTCCTGACGCTGCTCCTGACACTGACACTGCTCCTGGCACTGCTCCTGACACTGACGCTGCTCCTGATACTGACTCTGACACTGCTCCTGACACTGCACCTGACACTGCTCCTGACACTGTCGCTGCTACTGACACTGCTGCTGATCCTGACAATGCTCTTGAAACTGCTCCAGACACTGACACTGATACTGCACCTGACACAACTCCTGAAATAGCTCCTGTCACTGACACAACTTCTGACACTGCTCCTGACACTGACACTGCTGCTGATCCTGAGAATTCTCCTGACACTGCTCCTGACACTGACACTGACACGGATCCTGACACTGACACTGCTCCTCACACTGCTCCTGACACTGGCACTGCTCCTGGCACTGCTCCTGACACTGACACTGCTCCTGACACTGATACTGCTGCTGATCCTGACTAAGCTCCTGACACTGCTACTGACAATGCTC